>NC_056766.1:41084932-41394307 GCF_018687715.1 Carya illinoinensis | reverse complement strand
AAATGCTTGTTTGGTTCTTGTTTTGTTTTGATCTTCACATGGTCAGACCATGTAATAATTCATCTTTTGTTCCAAAGTTGACAACTCAATATGGTGGTGTGAGATCTATATGTGATCTTACTTTGTGTTGGCATGCATATTAAATCTGTATACAAAATACTAAAACACATGCAATCCTTATTTTTCCTTATTTCTTAGGAATATTGCTCGTCATATATACCATCATTTGCTCAGAAATACACAGCTTGATCTTGGCCATTTTCACTTGAGGATGGTGAAAGCTAATTAGTCTAGACAGGTGGCACGACCTTCTTGAATGGAAATTCTGTTATGGGAGACGAAGGGTCGGATGGATAGTGCGCATAATGTTCTAGTGCAGGAACATGATCTCGAAGATATTGTTCTAATCACAGATCTTGGAGTTTCAACTCCAAGATCTACAAATTGCCTTCAAGGAACATGTACCATAATCAAAAGAGGGTTGATCCTACAGGACTTTGATTCATTTTGAGCATTTTATTTCAGCATGCATTTGGGTCTAAACAATTATAAAATGTTTTGTCTGTTGATTTTACATCTTTATAAATTTAGTATTGATTAAAAAATAATCAAAATGTATGAAAATTATCCTATTCCGTTCTATTCCATTCCCTCCTATACTTCCAAATGAAGTAGATATGATCATGATCTCATAAAAATTTTGTAAATAAAAAGGTGATAAAAATTATGATTATCGTAAACAAAGCAGGACATTTTATGTGGTTTTTTTTTTTTGAAGTGTTGAACCATTTCACTATTATTAATATAATTCTCATATTATTTCATTTTCCAAACATGTCCTAAATTTAAGAGAAATATTGTTCTTCCTCTTACTTTTTTTTTTCTCTAATCATACATGTTGCAAACTAAATGAATAACTACTTCAAATGCATCACGTGCGTCAATATGTTTAACAAACTTAAAATTAACAAAAAAAAAATTATTTTCCCTTTATTTCTTGCCGGTACCCCCAAAATATTACGTACATAAAGTACGATGCACTTTCAATTAGAAATTGATATCAAGTGCAATGTTCGCATAACAATATGAGGTTTACAATTAAAAGTTATTCAGAGAAAGCAATCTTCGAAAGTGTCAGAGTCCATCTTATATACAAGAATGACGATTTTATGGATCATATTCAATCTTTAAAGAGATTGATGCCAAGATGATGGTGATGATCCACATATTCAACTTTCAAAGAGAGACCGAGATTGGAAGCCATCTTCAAGAGTGTCAAACATATATATGTATATAACCTTGAATTTGCAATATCATAGATGAGACCAACGTTCCACATTTTTTTCAATGCAAGTCAAAATAAATGAAATTGCAAATTTTGAATAGATTAATATATAGTGATTAAACTCAATGTGAATGGTGCTTAATTTGTTTGTGGATCCATCTCTGACCATAAAATCTCGAGTGGACATACACGAATATTTAGAGGAATATTGATGCGGAGGGATGCTTATGGCTCTAAGCAAACTGGAACATGAAGTGAGTGGTTAGGTCAGTAGTATAAATGCAAGTTTTAGCCATGACGAGATGATTACATATGGCAATCTAGATCAGGATTGGGGAAAAAATTATATTATTTATTGGGCTTGTAATTAGGAAATTCATATTTGGGCTTAAAAAAAACCCACCCAATAATAGTAGAGGAAACTCAGCTGATGAGTACATAAAGTACCTTCAAGTTAATGAGAGTGGATTTATTTCTAAAGATGATATTTTGTTTTCAAACAATAATTTAGATTTGCTTTCAAACAATATTTTCCTTTTCTTTTTGGTTTCATTATTGTTAATTAAAAAAAAGTCTCTCGAACGTTTATCTGTAGAGGTTGAGTCCTCTCTTTTTATGAAATGTGAGATTGAGTCTCTATTTAAGTAGAATGATATTTCTTAGACATTTATTTGTAGAAAGTATTAACAATATTGAAGATCAAACTAACCACTAAAAAAAATTGTAAAATAAGAAAGTACGCGTGGACCAAGAATTTAGCTTAACATTTATTTTTGTTAGATTAATGTCTTTTATACCATTAAATAGATAAATAATAATAATTTTTGAATGATTAATTGACTGACCTCGAGAGGCCGCCCACCACTATGATATTTTTTTGGAAAATGATAAGATAACTACTCATTTACAATTTTTCTACAACCTTCCAAAAAAATAATATTCTTTTAAAAATTTATTTTGATTTTGATTTTGATTTGATGTGTTTGAAATTTAAAAAAAATATTATTTTATTGATAAGCTGTAGATAAATTGTAGTATAATTGTAAGGCTATTACCTCACTATTTGTTTTTCTTGATTGTTAAGTTTATAAAAGAAATCCTATAATTTATACATTATTTCTGAAGAATTTTGAGGCCGCCTCCTTTGACTAACGCATTGGCTGTTTGCTTAACAATTTGCTTGAAAGCAAATGAGATATTATTATGTATGGACTCTAATTCGCTTGAAAGCAATCGAGGAAGATGCTCGTCATTTTCTTCCACCGAATTCTTTGAAGTATTGTTTATAGTCACCATCAGGAAAATTGAAATGGTGTTTCTAGTCAAATATATTACGTCATGATTAAGGATGTGATATATTTTCTTAACAAAAGACTCAATTTCCAACTTTACACACATAGAGAAATATCTAACTAGTTTAGCTACAGCCTGAAATTCCTAATGTATGTGAATTCACGAAATTATCTATTAATTTATTTTAATAAATTGGTTAGATCTCAATATTGTAATTATTTAATTGATCAAACAGATAAAATAGATATGTAAATTTGTATAACACAATGATTGGTTACGAAGAAAACCTTTTTAAAGATAAAAACACTACGGGACAGGAAAACTCAGAAAAATCAATTTTATTATTTGAAAATCACTTTACAAACAAGTCTTCAATTATAAGACTTTTCTAATCGACTCTCTTACTTGACCTGACAAACAATCCGTTTGTCTCGACCTTGGTAGCAGTCAAAATCTTTCAATAATACAAAAGGTAAAATAATAATAATAATAATAATTAGAAAAACTCAATAATTAAAAATAAAAACAAAAAACACATTCTAGAGCTATTTATCTATTTAAAGAAAATAATATTTTATTTATCATCGTCCTATGATCCTCTTAGATATATAACTTATAATATAAATTATTCTATTCCATTCCTTCATAAACTCTGATCTCAAACCAAGTATATATCATCATTTAATTTCAGCAATACGGTTAATTTGTGTCTAAACCATTATTATTGATCTATTTCGAGATTTTTCAATAACATATCATGATATTCCTTTTTTTTAATTGTTAAGTTTATAAAAGAAATTCTATAATTTATAAATTATTGTGACTTGATGTAATATGCTAGAATTTTCTGAAATAAAAGTTAAGTAAAAGAAACTATAATATACAACAAAAAATCATATTAATTAATTTATAAACTTTAGTATTATGAGATCTCTACGTAAACTAAAAATGCTAATTTTAGTTTTGCTAAATTAGAAAAATAAAATAAAATAATTATTTTACTTTATGTAGATGGTATATATTTTGCGCTAGCATCGAATAGCCATAAGAAAATAATTTAATTCTGATCTTGTCATTTTATATCAATATATAAATATAGTACATGTTGATGTAGTACTGCATGCGCATTTGAGTGATCATTCATTTAATTAGAAACATATATGATTAGAAAATATATTCCTTTCTCTCCTATACTCCCAAATGAAGTAGATAATGGATATGATCATGATGTTCTAAAAACACCGTAAATACAAAGGTGTTAAAAATTATAATTATTTTTATTTAAAATATAATCTTGACTTTTATTATCGATTCTTTTTTATTCTTAATCTATAAATAAAAACATATGACATTATAACCAGTCCTCTTGTCCTCTTACTACCAACTGTACGTTGAGGACCAGCTAGAATGCAAACGACTTCAAATTAATATGATATAATAAAAAAATAAATTTATAAATTAATATAATATAAGATATTAAATTATTACAATTATTTTTATTATAAAATAAATTTAACATTTCATATAAATTATATTAATTTATAAATTTAATTTTATAGTCATTTATTAGGAATGAATGGCTGGCCTCGAGAAGAGGCCCACCACCATTAATAAAAGGAAAGTAATCGAAGAAGTTTGTGGCCTAGGTATAAGATTTTTGTAAAGCTGTCATGCATTATTATCGTATAGTCTTGTTCGTGATCGTCAAGTCTACTTTACCTTCTAGCCTCTTTGCCACTGTCGTGCTCTTTCATTTCAGCTTTCTCAACTTCTGTCTCCCTATTAGGAATTACAATATTGCAATAACTAAATATAATACAGAAATTAGATTGTGAATTGAGATAAATATTTCATGGATTATAACTTTTAAGGGGTTTGGGTTTTTATTTCTCTTAAATTTAAAATGCACTCTTTATTTTTCCTTATTTCTTAGGAATATTGCTCGTCATATCTACCACAATTTGCTCAGAAACACACAGCTTGGTCTTGGCCATTTTCACTTGAGGATGGTGAAAGCTAATTAGTCCAAACAGGTGGCACGACCTTCTTGCACGGAAATTCTGCTTTCGGAGACATCGTGTCTGATGGATATTACGCATAATGTTCTAGTGCAGGAACATGGTCTCCAAGATATTGTTCTAGACTCAAGATTCCAAGATCACAGATTAGGGAAGGTTCAACTCGAGCCAATATCTACAAATTGCCTTCAAGGAACTTGTACCAAAACCAGTAGAGGGTTGATCCTACAGGACTTTGATTCATTTTGAGCATTTTATTTCATTATGATTTTGGGTCTAAACAATCATAAAATGTTTTGTCTGGTGATTTTACAACTTTTTATAAATTTAGTATTGATTAAAAAATTATCAAAATGTATGAAAATTATCTTATTCCTTTCTATTTCATTCCTCTTATACTCCCAAATGAAGTAGATATGATCATGATCTCCTAAACATATCGTACATAGAAGGGTGATAAAAATTATAACTATCGTAAACAAAGTAGGACATATATGTGATTTTTCTTAAAGTGTTGAACCATTTCACTATTATTGATATAACTCTCATATTATTTCATTATCCAAACATGTCCTAAATTTAAGAGAAATATTGTTCTTCCTCTTACATTTTTTCTCTAATCATACATGTTGCAAATTAAAGAAATAACTACTTAAAATGCATCACGTCAATAAGCTTAACAAATTTTAAAATAAAAAACAAAAAAATTATTTTTCCTTTATTTCTTGCCGCTACCCCAAAAATATTATGTACGTAATAAAGTATAATTGATGCACTTTCAATTAGAAAGTGATATCAAGTACAATGTTTGTGGAACAATATGACGTTTACAATTAAAAGTTATTCAGAGGAAGTAATCCGATGTTGCACAATTTTCTCAATGCAAGTCAAAATAAATGAAATTCCAAATTTTGAATAGATTAATACATAGTGGTTAAACTCGATGTGAATGGTGCTTAATTTGTTTGTGGATTCATATTT
This sequence comes from Carya illinoinensis, assembly GCF_018687715.1. NCBI lineage: Eukaryota > Viridiplantae > Streptophyta > Magnoliopsida > Fagales > Juglandaceae > Carya > Carya illinoinensis. Next base: position 41,388,730 of record NC_056766.1, on the reverse strand, counting down.
GGACATAAATCTCAAGTGGACGTAGGTGAATATGTAGAAGAATATTGATGCAGGAGGGAAGCGCAAACTGGAACATAAAGTGAGTGACTAGGTGAGTAGTATAAATGTAAGTTTTAGCCATGATGAGATGATTGCAAATGGCAATCCAAATCGGGATTGGGGAGAAAATTACATTATTTATTAGGCTTGTAATTAGGAAATGCAGATTTGGGCTAAAAAAAAAAAAAAAACTCTCAATAATAGTATACGAAACTTTGATGATGAGGACATAAAGTACCTTCAAGTTTGTAGGAGTGGAATAATTTCTTAATTTGATATTTTGCTTTCAAACAATAATTTAGATTTGCTTTCAAACAATATTTTTCTTTTCCTTTTTCTGTTTTCTTATTGTTAATTAAAAAAAAAATTGTCATTTAGACGTTTGTCTATGAAGGTTGAGCCTTCTCTTTCTATAAAATATGAGGTTGAGTTTCTATTTAAGCTGTCTTTTGGACCTTTTTTTTGTAAAGGATTTTAGCAATAGTAAAGACCAGACCAATCACAAAAAAAAATATTGTACTAGTGAAGCTTCAAATGCATTATTTTGATTTGTGATATTATGTTCGATATGGTGACATCTTAGAATAAATGATGAAAATTTTCCACCAAAAAAATAATTTAGATTTGCTACATGAGACTAAATAGTTATCGAAACTTTGAAATGAAGGATTTAGATGGCCTCTTAACGCACAAACAAAAAGGATAGAAATTATAAGATGCAATAAATATTTTTTTTTCTTAAAAAAAACAAGATAGAAATAAGATCTAATAACAAAAACTATAGGATTGTTTTAGATTTCCCTTATAAGATTTGTTGAAGCAGATTTAGGATTCTTACTCGCTACAATATATACAAAGTCCTATATATATATTTTTATTTAAATCGGAAATTTGTAAGAAGTGAAGGCTGCATTAACTATTTTTCTTTTTTTGATAAAATGGAAATTCCGGGGAAAGAGAAATGATTAAAAATAAAATTATATTTTTTGTTAGATTTAATTGTTAGATCAATTTCTTTTATAGATAAATAATAATAATAATAATAATAATAATAATAATAATAATAATAATAATAATAATAATTTTTTTATCGGTAATAATAGTTATTATTATTATAATAATTGAATGATTTATTAACTGACCTTGAGAAATGGGTAAAAAGGAAGTTGCTGAGGAATTTTGTGGCCGCCTTCTTTGACTAATGCATAGGCCGTTTGTAACTCCAAAAGCATTAGCTGGAAAGCAGTTGAGATACTAATTATGAATGAACTTCAATTTGTTTGAAAGTACGTAGTTGAAAAAGCAGTTGAGATATTATTATCTTATTATGAATGAACTTCAATTTGCTTGAAAGTAGTTGAAAAAGCAGTTGAGATATTATTATGAATGAAGTTGAAAGCAGTTGTGAAAGCAGTTATGGATTAACTTCAATTTGCTTGAAAGCAGTTGAGATATTAATTATGAATAGACTTCAATTCACTTGAAAGCAATTGAGAAAGTTGCTCATTATTTTTTTTTCTTAAATTCTATTTTGATGACAATTTTATTAATTAATAAATTAATTATTCCAATTCAGATGACAACAGATCTTTCCTTTTTCACACACACATATATATATACTAGGTAGGAGTAACGTGCAAAGCACGTTTGTCTAATTTTATGAAATGATTATTTGTAAAAAATAATATATATTTTATAAAAATTATTGATGTCACTTAATAATTTAAGGCATATTGGAGAAAATAAGAAAATTAGTTCAAAGTATCATATAATCCAATACATGTTTATAACATTTATAATTTTAGCAAAGATGTATACGAAAAATTTAATAAAAGTCTAACACAAACGGTAGTTCAAAATATGTGTCGTTTGATGTTTGTATTATAATTCATCAATTTATGTCATCCTGTAGACAATCAATAGAGACAACATTGAAATTCTTATTTTGCTGTTGGTTGAGTCGATCAGGGACAACATAAAGTTAAAACATAACCTTTTTATAAAATTTGTGGTATAATATTTTCTATATATAGCATATATATAAATCATAAAATATATTTTGAAATTGTTGGCCGAATTTACTCTTTCTTGATTAGCTCAAGGATCACGGCTTTGTCACGTGCCTATCATAGCAAGCTCACGTATGGAATATGACTTAGCAGAAGCTACGTCTTACTACCATGGGGAAAAAAACACTTTGATTAAACACACTTGTATTATATTTTATATGAGATTTTTAAATTTGGAATACTCAATAATCTGAGTTAATGAAACGTATAATACACGTATATTATACTTAGGGATTCACGTCTTATGTACCTAATACACGTGTATATGTTAAGGAGAAAGAGAAAAATATAATAACTAATCTTTAATTACTTATTATTATATAAACTATTAAGTATTATAATTATTGAGATTAATAAATCATATAACAACATTGAATGCTATCTCTCACAACATTTATGTCTTCATTTTATGTGCCAAACCGTTAAAACAAACGGTGTTAACTTTAATGGAAAAACAAGAAAAACCGTTAAAACAAGATTTTCCATTTCATACACACTTTTTATATATAGAAGATATATATATACAATGCATGCAACTATATTTCTAACAAAATATATATAGTCAATAACACAAAAGGTAAAATAATAAAAATATTTTATTTATCATCATCCTATCATCCTCTTATATATAACTTATAATATAATTACTCTATTCCTTTCACCAATATTGTTAATTTTTGTCTAAACAATTATTATTGATCTATTGCGAGATTTTTCAATAAGATATCATGATATTCCTTTTTTTTAATTGTTAATTTTATAAAAGAAATCCTATAATTTATAAATTATTGTGACTTGATGTAATACGTTAAATTTTTTTGAAATGAAAATAAAATAAAAGAAACAATAATATAAAAAAAGAAAACCCGTATTAATTAATTTGTAAACGTTAATATTATGAGATCTTTATGTAAACAGAAAATATTAATTTTAGTTTTTGCTCAATTAAAAAAATAAAATAAAAAATTTATTTTACTTTATGCACATGGTATATATTTTGCGGTAGCATCAAAAAGCAATAAGAAAATAATTTAATTCTGATCTTTTCATTTTATATCAATATATATATGTCGTACATGTTGATGTAGTGCATGCATTTGAGAGATTATTCATTTAATTAGAAACATATATGATTAGAAAAGATAAAAAGCAAAGGACTTAGAACAATATTTCTCAGATTCTAACATGCAAAAAAATAAATTTATAGTTTAATATATAAAAATAAATTTATAGATTAATATAATATAATCAAATATATTAAATTATAAAATTATTTTTATTATAAAATAAATTAGATATATTATATAAATTATATTTATTTATAAATTTAATTTTTTAGTCACTTCTTATAAATGAATGGATGATAGCGATAAGAAGCCCACCACCATGATTGAAAGGAAATTAGTTGTTGAAGAAGTTTGTAGCCAACGCATGAGCTTGTGGCCACCATTGTGACATCTAGTGAAGGGTATGTGAAAATGTATCATTATTCTTTTGCAAAGCTGTCGCGTGTTACTATCATACGGTCTTCATCATGATCGTTAAGTTTGCTACACCTTCTGACCCCTCTCACTATTGCTATTTGTCATTGCCATTTTGTAAACTATTTGAACTGTCACTTTTATTTTAGCTTTCTCAACTTCTATGCTATCTTTCAGCCTCTCTATTAAAAATTATATTATTGAAATAATAAAATGAGAGGAAATGGTTTTAAATAAAATATTATTAAAATATTTTATGTAAAAATTTTAAAAAATAGTAATAATGAAATGAGATGAGATGATTTCTAAATCCAAACAACTAATATAGTAACTAAATATAACACAGAAATTATATTGTTAATTGAGATAAATATTTTATGCAATAAAACTTTAAAGGGTTTGGATTTTTATTTTTTCCATCGCCTGTACAACTTTATAATATACTATTACTAGAGTTAGATTTATTTGAGAAGTACTTTAGTTATAAAGAGATTAATAAAAATAAACCCACAAATCAATATAGTTTATATGTTATATTAGATCAATTTGAATTATAAATTTACATTTATAAAATTTCTTTATGACTAAATCATTTCTCTATTTATTTATTGATCACAACCATTCGGTTGATTGATTCAACTTTGTTAAGGTTCATTGCATAATATTTTAGTTTATATTATTCTTACAATAGTTTATTCAACTTTTTTCATTTGATCTCATCTCATCTCATCATTATAACTTTTCCAAATTCCTATAAAAAAATACAATAAATAATTCAACATTTTCAAATTCTAAAATAAGAATAATAATAAAAAATTATATTATAATAATATTTTATTTAACTTTTATATCATCTTATATAATATAACCATAGCCAAATCGTTACAAATGCCGTAATTTATGGCATTAAATCGTTAAAAATAGGGTGGTACTACAGCCACCAATTTCAGGACCCAATTTGGACGATAAGTATATTTCATCTTTTTTCTTTTTTCTTTTTCTCATGCATTTTTATAATACCTTCAAATATTTTTTATTTAAAAATTTACATCATCATTAAAAGAATAATTTCTTTAATTATTATGTTAAGAAAAACGTCAGGATGCATTATTGGAACCACTATAGTCTGGAGAAGAAAGAGGCCGTCGCCCAACGCAATGACCAGTGCAATGGACAACCTTTTATTCCCATCTTTTCTTTTTCTCTACATTCCATACGATGCAACGCGGAAGTTGCCAAGAAGTTCCTCCTCATGCAACGAGACTTATATAAGGAGCTCCATCATCTTCCCCGATCCATCTCCAATTAATTCTACTTTGCATTCATAATGACTTCTACCATCACATTCTCGGGAGTCCTTTCGTCTCCTTCCTCCTCTAATTCCCCTTTTTTAACCTCGCAATCAAATCACGATGTATTCTTAAGCTTTCGAGGAGATGATACTCGCAATAATTTTACTGTTCATCTTTACCAAGCTTTGGTTCGAAATGGAATCCACACTTTTAAAGATGACAAGGAGATGAGAAAAGGTGAAGAAATTTCACTGACACTTTTAAAGGCCATTGAAGAGTCAAAGATTTCGATCATTATATTTTCTGAAAACTATGCGTCATCTAGGTGGTGTTTGGATGAGCTATTGAAGATACTAGAGTGTAAAGAATCAAAACAACAGAAGGTTGTAGCAGTCTATTACAAAGTCGAGCCATCGACAGTACAACACCAAAAAAATAGTTTTGAAAAAGCGTTCGCTGAACATGAAGAAAAGTTCGATGATGCTAAAGTTCAGAGGTGGAAGACTGCCTTAAATCAAACTGCCGGGCTATGCGGTTTTCATTTGAAGATCAACGAGTAATTTCAACTACCTCTATCCCTCTTATCTATTCATATATTTTTTTAGTTTTGATCTGATTACATCCTTTGACACTAATATATATATATATATATTGAGAAGTTGTAATTCAGTAGAAGGGAGGGAAATTTCCAGCACACATTCACAAGTTGTAAATCCGTACCATAATCAGAAATTCCAATACTCCTAACTGAACAACAGTGTGAACCAGAAAAAGAAATCCCCTCAATAAGACATGACAATAACAAGATTTATAGAAAACACAACACTTACGAAGCAAAATGAACAAATGGACAGAATTCTTCCAACACTCCATGAGGCACTCGCCCACATAATTTACACAATTCATCCAAATACTTCTCAGGGCACTCGACCACGGCCACAAGACAAAATTTCATGTGCATCCACAACACACACTTCACATATTTTATTTATTTATTTTATTCTTGATTAATTGAGTTGTTTTCCTAGTAATCCATTCACCACATGCTTGTTTGAAAAAAAAAAAAATTAAAAGAAGAGTGATGCGAGGTAATTGGAGATGATAAGTGATGAATTATTCGAATTTCACTTATCACAATTCACAATTTACATCACAAATTATTTTCATCGTTGGTCCAAGAGCCACTTTCACACGAAGGGGAGAATCTCCGGATGATCACAGGCGTCCCAAGCTCTGCTGCTTCCTGTGGTCATTCCCGTCCCGTCAGCTGAGGGCGCAGTGGTCTCTTGAATGGGTGTGGTGGGTCTCAGGTAGAAAGAAACAGATTATGTGTGTTGCGGAGCTAGAGAGGGAGAGAAAGAGAGAGAGAGAGAGAGGAGAAACCGAGAGGGTGAGATAGAGTGTGAGGAGGGATGGCGGAGGTGGGTAGTCGTCCGCCTGAGAGAGTGTGACGGCGACAGAGAGAGTGAGAGGGATAGAGAGTGACGGAGACAGAGGTGGAAGGAGGGAACGTGAGAGACGGCAGAAGGAGGAGAAGTACGCTGGTGAGAGGTAGTGGGGTGGTCGGCGGGTGGAAAATTTCACAGAGAGAGAGAGAATGAGAGAGAGCGAGTGAGTGTGGAAACACAGAGAGTAAGGGCTCAATGTCGCCGGCATCTGGCGGACATGGCACAGCGAGGTGGCCGCAGCTAGGGTTTTCGAACCCGGGTTTCGTGTTACAGAGAGAGAGGCAGAGAGAGCGACGATCGAGAGAGATGGAGAGAGAGGATTACTGGAGATGCGGTGTCGAGGCATGGAGGATAGTGGCAGCAGATGGAACAAAACAGAGAGAGACGAGAAATTTGAGGGGGGAGAGTTGAGACCGAGAGATGAGAGGGAGATAGAGAGACAACTAGAAGTCGAGGGAGAGAAGAGAGAGGTGGTTGGAGGGGGAGGTGGCTCACGCTAGTAATAGAACTAGAAACCACTTCACGAGCAACATAGTTCTCGTTCGTGATTGATGGAGATGGGCGGCAGCTAGGGGTGGCAGAGAAGGGATGACACTCGGCTACGTGTGTGTTTCTGGGTGTGGTCGGTAGCCACTAGGCAGAGCGGTGCACAAAGGTCACAAGAGGTGGAGGAAGGCGACAGTGGATGAGGGAAAAGAGATCAACGAGAACAAGAAAGACGGATGACTGGGGAAGGAGAGAGGGATGGGCTGGCCTTCTCCTTAAGGTTTTGGGGCCTTAGTTGTGGTCTGGGCTTGAGATTTTGGATCTGGCTTCACATTACGTATGACTGCAGATGTCCTCAGTTCATAAAAATTTGTGTTCATATCAATGTTTTTTAAATAATAGCGCTTTTCAATTTTCCCAATCGAACTACCGTCTTTTTTCAATTTTTACCATAAATTAATATATATATATATATATAATTTCTACCCTAAGTGATTGCATACATTATGATTTACCAACTAAATTAGTCAAGCAGCACATTCTCGATATATATTGTCAAATTAAATTGGATGTACAAAGTAAAATTTATCCGTACTTCAAGTTGTAAATTAATACCTTGCCAAACTTACGGTATAAATTGAATATGGGTGACATTTTTTTTTAACACATAAATGTCACGTACTGAAAAACATTACTACAACGATTAAAGAGAACAGTGAACAAAGAATGACAACGTACATGGCTTTGCTTCTCCACTATTTTCAAAGTTCCATTTCTTTTACCTTTTTTTAAGTCTTCAATTTGATAAAGACCATCTGATCTACACCTTCTTCGATCAGTATATTCAGCACTTATGATAATAGTTTTGGTATGGTACTTACACAGCTAGCCATGCGAATTGTTACACTTACAAAAAATATTCATATGTTTATAACTGTTGTTAGTTCAGAACATGTGCACTCCTCTTGAAAAAAATTGGATAAGTTTGAGATTTATATAAAAAAAAATTATTTTTTTAATAGTGGGCTTCACTTTTTTTTTCAAATAAAGTATGCAAAACTAGCACAACCTAAAATTGTATCTATCATATGTCTATTTCAAATGGTAGGGTTCATTTTCCTGCATTTAGTGCATAACTTGTGCCCTGCCAATAACGTCATTTATAACATGAGAATAAAATTGTGCCTAAATCATGTTCTCATGTCTTTTAAGTTGAGTAAGTCAAATTCATGAATCTTCTTTAAATCTTTTTGCTTTGGTAGGGATGAATATGAGTTTATCCAGAAGATTGTTCAAGAGGTCTCAACAACCTTACCAAATCGTTTTGACTTGCATGTGGACGAGTATCAGGTGGGAATACAGTCTCATGTAGAAGTTATTAATGAGCTATTATGTATTGAGGAGAATGACATACGCATGATAGGGATTTTCGGTAGTGGTGGAATTGGAAAAACAACGATTGCAAAAGCGATGTATAACCTTATTGCTAAGAAGTTTGAAGGCCGTTGTTTTCTTGCTGATGTTAGAGAATCTTCAAAACAAAATCAAGGCCGTCTTGGACAGTTGCAAGAGAAAATTCTTTCTAACATTCTAGGAAAGTCACCAAGGGTTGATAATGATCATCAAGGAATCAATTTGATAATGAAGAGACTTTGCCGTAAAAGAATTCTTTTGGTGCTTGATGATGTTGATTGTTTGGACCAATTAGAAAAATTATGTGGAAAATGCGATTGGTTTGGTTCTGGGAGTCGAATCATCATAACAACAAGGGATGAGGGTTTACTAACTAAGCATCATGTTCATTTCAAATATCGTATGAAGGAAATGGATCACCATGAAGCTCTTCAGCTCTTTAGCCAGCATGCTTTCAAAAGTGACAAACCTAATGATGCTTTTGTGGATGTCATAAAACTTGCACTAAAGTGTGCTGCCGGCCTTCCACTTGCTTTGAAAGTGATAGGCTCAAATCTATATGGAGAAGATATACATTTTTGGGAAAGTGAATTGAAAGAGTACAAAAGAATTCCAGAACAAAATATCTACGAAAAACTCAAAATAAGTTACGATGGATTAGATCATCGTACAAAAAAGATTTTTCTTGACATTGCATGTTTCTTTAAAGGATACGAGAGAGAATATGTCACTAAAATACTGGATAGTTGTGGTTTCAATGCCTATGCTGGTATCAAAAAGCTCAATGATAAATGTCTCATAACTATTGATGAAGATGATGAACTCATGATGCATGACTTACTAGAAGATATGGGTAAAGAAATTGTCCGACAAGAATCACCTGAAGAACTTGGCAAGCGGAGTAGATTATACTTTCATGAAGATGTTCGTGAAGTACTTGAAAAAAATAAGGTAAGATTTTCCCTAGAAATATAGTTCTACTTCTGAGTTCTTTTTTTTTTTTTTTTTCAATTGAAGCTATTATTAAATTAAAAGAAATGGATCCAGAAATACATATAAATTATTATATAGACACATACGTACCCTCTACATGAAATATTTTCCCAATTTTGTAAATAAAATAATTTTAATAAAGAAGTACAAATAAAATCATGAAAGCCAATTCACATTTTCTCCATTTTTCCAAAAAGGCAAAATGCTATGATTATCTGATACTTTTTTCGTATTTTAAACAGAGTAATACGTATTAAAAGGAAGAAGTATATATGACTTTGACATTTGAACGTACATACTCATTTCTAGAAATCTGAATGATAAAAATAAGGCTATTCCTTTTGTAATCTAAAATAGAAACACCATATGAAGAAAGGTGAGACCTATGTTCGTTATTTCCTTCTTAATAAATGAAATAGTGATGTACACACGTATTGTAAGAAAAATACATATAATCGTAGCTTGTTCAACTTATATATAGTTCATGAACACTTGCGCAAGTAGTGTTGAATTATAGAGAATTTATCTTTGATTTTTGATAGAACACTTGTGCATTCTCACATTAGGGAACAGAGAAAATTGAAGGCATATTGATGGGAATGCCTCGGAAGGACAGCAGGATACGTTTGGATTCTGGTGTGTTTGCAAAAATGGAAAAACTCAGAATATTAATAGTTAGCAAATTCAATAACGTCAGTTTTTGTGGTGGATCGAATTATCTCTCTAATGAGTTAAGAGTTCTTGATTGGCCCAAATGTCCTTTGCTCTCTTTGCCATCTAATTTTCATGGAGAGAAACTCATTCATTTCTATATCGGAAAAAGCAATATTAGAGATTTAGGCACGAGATTGCAATCTAAGGTAAGTATTTTTATTTTTCATATGTCAATCTGTCTTACTTTTAAGTTATGCTGCAAATTTTCTTTAACAATTAATATATATTTTATTTGTTTTTTACTTTTCAAACAGAACTTAACAAGTATAGACCTCAGTTACTGTGAATACTTGACAAATATATCGGATCTTTCAAGTTGCTCAAATCTAGAGATGCTGATGTTTGTAGGATGTAAAAGTTTAGTTGAGGTTCATGATTCTGTTGGATTTTTGGATAAGCTTGTTCGATTGGATTTTAGCTATTGTTCCAGCCTAAAGAAGTTGCCAAGAAGCTTCAAGTTGAGATCTCTAGAATTACTTGAACTTGACCATTGTACTAGTCTTGAAAACTTTCCAGAAATTGAGTGTGAAATGAAATATTTGAAATGTGTCAAGTTAAAAAGCTGCGTAATACAGGAGCTACCTTCATCCATTACATACCTCACTGGGCTCAATATGTTATATATAGATGATTGCGACAACCTTGTGCATTTTCCAGTAAACATTTTTCAGTTGGAACATCTACAAGATGTTTCCATCACCTGTCCAAATTTTGTAAATTTTGGAAAGGAGGTGGGGCATAATGGACAATTCGTGCCATGTACACAGGAAAATGAAATTTCATCAAGTATGGAATTGTCGCCTCCAGAATCAAATAATTTATTTAGGATATTTAATTTCTCATCCAGTTTGAGGACTTTAAATCTATCTGGTAGTGGTATTATTAGCCTTCCTCCATGCATCGAAGGATCTGTTGGATTGTCTCACCTTTATTTGCTAGAATGCAAGCAACTTAAAGAAATTCTACACCTTCCACCAAATATAGAAAAGGTAGATATCAGAGGATGTTCCAGCCTCAAGAGTTTTTTACCAGAATCAAATAATTTATCTCGGACATATAATTTTTCATCCAGTTTGAGGACTTTAAATCTATGTCGTAGTGGTATTGTTAGCCTTCCTCCATGCATCGAAAGATTTGTTGGATTGTCTGAACTTGATTTCAGATTCTGCGAGCAACTTGAAGAAATTCTACACCTTCCACCAAATATAGAAAAGGTAGATGCTAGTGGATGTTTCAGCCTAAAGAATTTCTTTACAGAATCAAATAATTTATCTCGGACATATAATTTCTCATCCAGTTTGAGGACTTTAAATCTAACTGATAGTGGTATTGTTAGCCTTCCTCCATGCATCGAAGGATTTGTCGGATTGTCTAAACTTGATTTGTCAGACTGCAAGCAACTTGAAGAAATTCTACACATTCCACCAAATATAGAATCGGTAGAGGCTATAGGATGCGTGTTATTGGAACGCTTTCCTCATGTATCGACAGAATCTTCATTTGGTACACCCGACTTAAAACGGTTAACAAGGATTGACTTATCGGAATGCAATAAAGTGGAAGTGGATGTAGGGAATCATGCACCAGATCCATTATTGGTACAGGTATACATGTCTTATCTATTTGATCTCTAATTTCATTCTGTTTCGTATTTGATAGCTTGTATTTGTTTTCTAAAATATAGTTGGTTTAATAGGAACGTTTTCGGGAGAAAGATTCAAGTACAATTATATATCCAGGAAGTAGGATTCCAGAGTGGTTCAAGTATTGCAAGGAGACTACTTCATTAAGTAAATCTATTGAAGTAGAAATTGATTATAATGCGTCCATTTGTTTTGGGCATCAGATTGTGGCATTGGTTTTGTGTTATGTTGTGGGATCTCTTCCAGCATCGGCTTTGTATGGTACTACTGCAATAAACGGCCAGTCGATTATAGATGATCATGTATGTCTAAGATACATTGCAGGAAATTCTATTGATGAGATGGTGCCGAGAATTTACAATAATAAGAGGTTTATAATGAAAAGTGATAAAGCAATCTTAAAAAGTTTCGGATTCCATATAATATATGGAAATGACAATTTCATTAATCCTATTCAACTTTCAAAGAGACCCCGAGATGAAGGTGAGCATGACTTGGAACCCGATTGGAACCCACAACAGAAGCGGCAATCTTCAACCACGAGAATTATGGAATTCAATGATGCTAATGATGATTAAATTATTGAAGATTTGGATTTAGAACTTCGACTTGGGTATGTGATAATAGCCGAATTTGTGCAGAATTTTACTAAATTAATTAAAGCATTATCACAATTATGTAGTCATGTTAATTCTTATATTTTTATTAGTCTTGAGATATTTATTTTTCTTACTTAAATTTAAGTTTATATTAATGAAGGAATTGAAGTTCAGAAAGGAATCGAAGTTGCGAAAGGAATCAAAGTTGGGGGAAAGAACTGTAACGGTAACAGACTTGCAGCGCCTATATTTACATTTTGAGAAATTTTTGTTCTTCTTTAGTTTCGTTTTAAGTATTGCTTTGATGTTTATTTACATTCATATTTTAGAATTTAACTAAGGTTGAGAATGAAACCTCCTTGAAAACTAGTAATATTATTTATGAGATTGATTTTTACCAATTATCGATGCTTTTAATTGAGAGGAATAAAATTCTTGACATAGTTCAATCATGTTTTTATCATGATTTAGAATAATCTTAATCAGCTGATATCTTTATTCATAATTTTGTTAAAAATAAAAACTATTGAAATAGAAATTGATCATAATGCGTCCATGTGTTTTGGGCATCAGATCGTGGCATTAGTTTTTGTGTTTTGTTGCGAGACCTCTTCCGATGAAAAGAATAAGAATAAACGGCCAGCAGATTAGAACTGATCATGAGATGCGGCTATAGACTTCAATGGACCCACATGATCGTGTATGGCTACAATACATAGCTGGAAATTCTATTGATCATGGGATTCTGTCAAGAAGTTACAGGGAGGGGAACAATAATATGAGGTTTAAATTTGAAAGTGATTCAGAGAAAGCAATCTTCAAAAGTGCTGGAGTCCATCTAATATACGGGAATGACAATTTTATTGATCCTATTCAACTTTCAAAGAGATACGCGCGAGATGATGGTGAGCATGACTTGGAACCCACGACAGAAGAGGCGGGGATCTTCAACCAGCTCTAGCTTATGGAAATTCAAGGATGCTAATGATGATTTAATTAATGAAGATTTGGATTTAGAACTTCCACTTGGGTATGTGATGATAGCCAAATTGGACAGAAGTTTGCTAAATTAAACAAAGCATTATCACAATTATGTAGTGTTAATTCTTATATATATATATTTTTTTTGTCTTGAAATATTTAGTTTTCTTACTTAAATTTGAACTTTATCTTAATGAAGCAATTGAAGTTCAAAAAGGAATCAAAGTTGGGAAAGAACTATAACCATAATAGACTTTAAAGGTAAAAGACTTGTAGTTTTTACATTTTGAGAGCAGTGGAATTTTTATTTTTCTTTAGTTTCATTTTAAATATTGCTTTGATATTTATTTACGTTCATTTTCTAGAATTTATTTTCATGGATAAGCCTAGCTAAATTTTCAACTAAGGTTAAGGATGAAACCTCATTAAAGATTAGTAATATTATTTATGAGATTGATTTTTTCTCCAATTATTGATGCGTTCAACAATTTATTGTTATTACTTCATATCAATTGAAAGGGATAAAATTCTTGATATAAATTCAGTCATATTTTTTATCATGATCTAGAATAGTATCAATCAGTTGAGAGCCTGATTGATAATTTTGTTAAAAATTACCACTCTTGGTTTTCTCCTCGGTTTTGATAAAAGTCCTCTTTGGTAAGAGCCCTTAATCACTTCTAAAGTGATATTTGGTTGAGCTATTATGGTGTTGATGATCTAGAACAGTAAAGGGATGAAAAAAATAAATGTTTGAAGAAGGCTGATTGGTATTCCTAATGTAGTTCCAACGATGAAGATAGGCTGATTTTCCTTTAAAGAAGCATGATTATGTCATATTACTTGACGTCATGAGGCATGAGTGCTCAGGGCATGTTTTAAAGTATTGCATGCATATTTATCAATCAAAACCAGATATGAGAAAAGTTCGTGGAATAAATCATTTCATTATTAGCATGTTTAGAACTTCAATTGCATTATCTCATGGTGACTCGTGAATAAGCATCCATTGATATTCCAAGTATCTTAGAAAATATTTTCATTGGAAATTAGAACTCTTTTAAAGGTATTTTTTAGTTTTAGTGACACATAATGAACCTATCTCGAATTTTTTCGCAATGGTTCAAACCTTGCGTTCATAGGATGCTTGTGGAATTTGCAGCAATCTCCTCGACCACCTTACTAGAATTTCAGTACATATATACGCCAGGAATATCGAAACGGGTTCAAGGCCTCAAAGACTCTGTTTTCAGACCAAGACCAGATCTGTAAAGGGAGATTTAAGGGCCTTGAAAATTATGTTTTACAGACCTAAGGACCATAAGGGTAAGTTGAACAAGGTTAGAATTGTACAGCATTACATAAAAGGAGTTATAATTTTCTTGGATTCTTTTTGGGTTAACTCAATAGGATTTGAATTGGACCTAATTTCTTATCACTTTTTCACCTTTTTAGCTTTCTTCTGGGGTTTTGATAAAAGTCCTCTTGGGTAAGAGCCTTGATTTCTTATGGAGTTGATGATCTAGAACAGGAAAGGGGATGAAAAAATAAATGTTTGAAGAAGGCTTATTGGTATGCCTAATGTACTTCCAACAATGAAGAGAGACTGATTTTCCTTTAAAGAAGCATGATTATGTCATATTACTTGAAGTCATAAGGCATGAGTGCTCAAGGCATGTTTTGAAGTATTGCATGCATATTTATCAATCAAAACCAGATATGAAAAAAGTTTGTGGAATAAATTCTTTCACTATTAGCATGTTCAGAACTTCAATTGCATTATCTCATGGTGACTTGTGAATGAGCATCCATTGACATTCCATGTATAGAGAACATTTTTATGGGAAATTAGTACTCTTTCAAATGTACTTTTTAGTTTAAGTGAACATAGAATGAACCTATCTCGAATTGTTTTGCAATAGCTCAAAACTTGCATTCATAGGATGCTTGTGGAATTTGCAGCAATCTCCTCGACCGCTTTACTGGAATTTCAGTACATATATATACACCAGGAATACTGAAACATGTTCAAAGGCCTCCAAGACTATGTTTTTAGACCAAGACCAGATATTTAAAGGGAGATTTAAGTGCCTTGAAAACTATGTTTTACACACCTAATGACCATAAGAAGGGTAAGTTGAACAAGGTTAGAATTGTACAACATTACGTAAAAAGAGTTACAATTTTCTTGGATTCTTTTTGGGTTAACCAAATAGGATTTGTATTGGACCTAATTTCTTATCCCTTTTTCGCCTTTTCAGCTTTCTATGAGACTATCACGTCTTCCCATATTGGAAAGGATGCTGGATGAATTGTTATACTAGGCAGTAGAAGGTCACCATTAAAAGGCTGAAGTTAATGACCAAATTTATGTGTGGAGGGAAGAAAGGTAATGTGCGTGGAGCTCATTTTCTTAACATTTCTGGCAAACGCATGTATTGAGATGAAATTAATGAATGTCTGTGCAAGTTAAGGGAATCTAAATTGTTGTTGATTTTCTTTTTCATCATACTGTAATTGTTGATCTTCTTGAGCTGCATTTGTCAAAGTACAGGGTAATTGCTGAAAGGTTTTGGTTTGAGAAATGACATAAATCAAAGGTCTTAAAGCTCTGGATGGGATTATTATCATACATTTGTGCCCGTCTCAACATTAGAATGAACTCTTGAGGAAATAATAATCCCTGCCTATTGGTTACTAATCATAAGGTTATGTACTACTGCATAATGAAAGACTTCTATATTAGTATCACCAATATTGGCCTGCCATTTTGTGGTTATCTTGCTGGAGCTCTTGTATCTAATCACACCCTACTTGATGGCTAACCGTATGTGGCAGAGGTAGTGGCGGCGCTAGGATTTTATTTCGATAGGTGCAAAATCTAAATAAATTTTTTTAAAAAAAAGGTATGAACTATTTTTCTTTTGTAGAACATTTATTCAATTATTATAACAGTAAGCTCTTTACACTTCTTTAGATGAGGATGCATTGCTACATCTAATGGATGCAACTGCAGACATGCCACTGTTCCTGCAGCACCCCCTCCCTGTCATGTTGATGTAGGATATGCAAAGTAAGTGACCCAATACTGTTTCATTCCAAAATATTGAATTTATTATCAATAAATAAACACAAACATGTAAGAGCCTAGATTGTTAAATTGGTAGAGTTTTATTAATCACTTTTCCTCTAGAAAATCCTACATATTTTGTTCTGTTAGAAAATGTGTACAATGGATGAATCGGTTAGTTATTAATGCTTGCTAAATATGTTATAATTATAACAAGATGTGTAATTAGTTAGTAATTGGTGATTTGTATTTAAGCTTTCGTTTTCATATCTGTGGTCTCTTCTTCTTAGGCATCAGAATCAGAAACCCTCCTAAAGTTCAAGGCCTCCCTTCAACCGAATGACACATTAATCAGCTGGAATGGCTCAACAACACCATGTTCTGAGCATAACGTAAATTGGGTTGGTGTTCATTGTGGGAAAGGAAAAGTTAAGGGTTTATGACTCAAGAATATGGGACTAAATGGTTTCATTGATGTGGACTTGCTCGCGTTTCTGTCGAATTCGAGAACTATAAGCTTTATGAAGAACAAATTTAACCTTGCCAAAGCTTTTGGAGTTAAGGCTTGATGATAACCATTTTGATGGTCAGATACCGGATTTTCAACAGAAGTCATTGAGTGCTTTTAACGTATCAGGCAATGAATTGGGATGGATTCAAGCTCCTTCTCTGGTGAGTCAACTTTTTGTGAGATCATCTGTGTGTATATATATATATCTATATATATAATGTATCATGTGCATGCACATGTATATGTACTTACACAAACGTTTTTCTTCAGTTGTATTTATTCTTCACAGAGTTATCAGAAAAATGGCTGCTTCTGACAAACTCTAAGTGACAAAGTAATAGTTACAAATATGCAGTCTTATGTTTTGAACTAAAATATAGATTAAGCCTATAAGTGATCTATTGGATTCTATGTTGTTATGGTATAAGATTAATTGTTAGATCTATATCTATATACTCAAAACTTTTGAGTTGAATATAATGTCTGAACATATATGATCATATCAAGGCATTGCTAGCATCTAGCACTTTCCACATTGATATTGGACATTGATTAGCCAACTTAATCCTCCAAAGAACTGAAAACCCACATGAAACAATGCCTAAAGCCCGCATATGCATATATACAAGGGTAAATATGTGTGAAAACATGTGTGAAAACATTCAGGCAGTGATGGTTTGTCCTATCAATGGCAGGAAATTTAGAGCTATGTGGAATGCCTATGGGTAATTGTGACGAGGGCTCAATTCCAAGTATCCTAGTGATTGTCATACTTGCAACGATGGCAACAGTCGGAATAGGTGTGGTGGTCTTCATCAACCACAAGAGGCAACCTTCTTTATTGACAAAGGCTCCAGTACATCCATTAAACTTGCAAAAGAAATCAGGCATAAAGGAATCAAACGAATCAGGGCAAAGACTCAACAAACTACAGTGGAAATACCAAGAAGGTTGAGAATGTGAAGCTGGCCTTTGTCAGGGAAGATAGGGAGAGGTTTGATATGTAGGAATTGCTTAAAGCCTCAGCTGAGATATTGAGCAGTGGATCATTTGGGTCTTTGTGTCTTCTTACAAGGCTGCCTTGCACAATGGACAGGTGATGGTTGTGAAGCGGTTCAAACAAATGAATAATTTGGGGAAAGAGTAGTTTCAAGAGCATATGAGCAAGCTAGGGAGGTTGAGACACCCGAATCTGCTTCCTCTGGTGGCTTACTACCATATATAGGAAGGAAGAGAAGCTCTTAGCATTTTGACTGTGCAGAAGGCCAGCTTGGCCGTTCATCTACATGGTACACTGATCTCCTTTCTAAAATATGTTTGCTCACATGTGCATGTATATTAGTTCATGAATTGGTAGGCCCTCTGTATATGTTTCTTTATAAACATAGCATTTTTGTCATGCATACATAGATACATATATATCATATCCGCCTCTGTTGTGTAATCACTTTCAATACGTTCACTGACATCATTTTCAATGCAAAGAAGCACTATCACATTGTCCAATTATACCAATAGTCCTAATTATAAGCCAGTTTGGAGGAAAACTTTGTCATTCTTCAATTTACTGTTTATAATTAAAAATCAATACTCAATCTGGTTGAACAAAGTCTGCAATTTTTTTTTTCTTGTTCTTCCTTTATGGTAGTTCAGCCCCAAGACAACCTACATAGCCCTTTGTTCATGCCACTTGCTTTTCCATTCCTCCTCTGTTTTGTTCAAACCACCAGTCGGCAACTTATGGCCATTAATTGGTCTCTCTCTGCCACATATTGAAGATGTTCAACCACACCGAATGCTAAACTCTTGGCCACGATATTCGGTAACTGTTGAACTCTCTACCTCACTCTTTTATGGACTATTATATTCATTTGGTTAGATGATGTTGTGTTTTGAGTGTTTAAACACGGTTTGTCAAGGGGCCTATGAGTTTGAAATTATGAAATGACGAGAATGCTTTGTCAAGGGGCTTATGAGTTTGAGAAAATATTTGTGAACGTAGAAACAAGAGAAATTAGTTCAACCTACTACTTGATGAGGTAGAATAAAATTCTGCTCCGTTTTTGGTCTAAGGCAGTTCGGTTTTTATTATAGTTTCTACTATAGATTTAGCTCTATCATTTCCTTTACCTGAATCCCTTTTTAATTGGTTTAAACCCTCCATTTTATACTTCAAACCATTAGAAATCAGTGTTTGTTTTTGAGCCACCTTCTCAAGCTTAAACCAACGTGAACAACCATAGATTACACCAAACCAGTAAAATCTGCAGCAGTGAACTAACAACCTATTTCACCTCTTCCTCAACTACTCAACTCAAGCCTCTTGTAGCTATTGAACTTGCCTCATTCTAGACCACCTCAAGAGGTAGCACAACCACCATAGAAACCACCAAAGACGCACGTAAGTTCCCTCTTTTAATTCTGTCAAAAACTGTAGCATAGCAGCAAACTCTTTCTGCAATGCGTTTCCTCCTCTAAATTTGTGTAATTAATTCCTTCCTATTAGTTTCTGTTTGGTTGACTCTCTAGCTTATTTATCTCCATTTGATCACTTCTAAATCCTTGCTTGTGTAATGAGGAATGTATTAGAAAGAGGGAAGGTTTGAAAACAAGAAAATACACAAGCTCTTGGCTGTCCTTCCAGTGAGAAAAAATTCAGCAACTTCAACCCTTGATTCCTATTAAGTTTCAGCACCTTAGTTTGCTTTTATTTCATCTCTTCAACTCAGCCTCAATATGTGACATTAGGACAACCAAATGACCTAAAATGTCAGACCAAAACCAGCTCTTGAGTAGCTGAAACTGAGGGGAACAGCAACACACACAACAACAGCAGAAAGTTGTTAGAGACAGCAGCAGTAACAGTTTCTCATTATGTTTTCCCTCTCCTTCTCACATGTAATCTCTTCTTACTCCAAGGACCCTCATCTATACAATATATTCTAGTCCAGTGGATGAAATATTCGAGCTCAGAATGAAGCAAAACAGAAAACAAAAACATCGTATCTGCAGCAGCAGTTTTCATATTTGAACCCCTCACTGTTTACTGTAATTTCTAATGCTTTTACGTCTTAGTTCCTCTTAACTCAAGCCTCCTCACCTCTAACTTCATTTGGTTGAGTAGTAGAAAGTATGGTGGAGGAAATGATAATTCGGAGCAAGAAAACGTCTATGTTAGTTGCAATTTTATAGTGTTAATTCTTATATTTTTCTTAGTTTTGAAATATTTATTTTTCTTACTTAAATTTGAACTTTATCTTAATGAAGGAATTGAAGTTTGGAGATGAATCAAAGTTGCGGAAGGATTCAAAGAAGGGAAAGAATTGTAACCATAACAAACTTCAACGGTAACAGACTTATAGCTATTTTTACGTTTTGAGAGCAGTGTAATTTTCAATTTTTTTTAGTTTCATGTTAAATATGGATTTGATATTTATTTACGTTCATATTTTAGAATTTATTTTCATGAATATGCCTAGCTAAATTTTCAACAAAGGTTAAGGATGAAACCTCATTAAAGATTAGTAATATTATTTATGAGATTGATTTTTTTTTTCCAATTATTAATGCGTTCAACGATTTATTATTCTTGCTTCATATCAATTGAGAGGGATAAAATTCTTGATATAAATTCAATCATATTTTCATGATCTAGAATAATTTTAATCAGTTAAGATCCCGATTCATAATTTTGTTAAAAATAAAATTATCCGTCAATAGTTTTTTCATTGTTTAGATTAAATTGCATATTTAAAATTGATTTTAGTTTTTTATTGTGATTATAGCTTGATAAGTTAATTATTTCTTGCTTTGATTCTTATTTTATTTTAGAACTTAATTTTTTGTACTAGATTAGAATTTATTTTAGTTTATATACTAGTCTCGTGCATACGACACAAATGTAGATTTATCGTGGCTTTCAGGTGAAGAGATTGAAGGACTTGATTGCATCTGGCTAGTCGTTTGTGGGAGTTTTTCTTTGAGTTCAATTCTCTGAGATCTAGTGGGGTTTGGAATTTCCTTTATGACCAGCATTTCTTTTAATTTTGGCTTTGGATTGCTAGCCGGGGAAAAGTAAAGTTGTTGCTTTTAATAACTATAATGTAGCTTTTTTGTTTGCTACTTTACTTGTTTTTCGACAGTCTGGATAGACCAAAAAGATTCCTTTTGGTGTTGTAGGGGTTGCAGTTTTTCGAGATCAAGATATTGGTTTTTTTCAAATTTTGTGATCTTAAAGTTTGGATCACTTATGGCGTAGGTTGTTTACAAGTAAAGTTGTGGTTTGTTTGGTTTTGGTTTATAAATAGGCATGTTTAGATTGGTTTTATTGATTTATTTATTTAGTTTAATGTATAGTTTGTTTTTATTTTACTAGATTTTGATGCTTGGGATGGTTTTTCTTTGAATATTTGTAAATCTCATGTGTCCTGTTTGTTATGACGGTATTCTTCCGTTATAAGTGAGGACAATCAATAAAATTAGAGTACCGTTCTCTTCTTAAAAAAAAAAATACTTATGGCTTGTGTGCCTTTCTAAATGATGGTAATTTCTGGGGTTAAGATCATTAAGTACTACCTATTAATACTTTCATGAATTATAAATATGGATTTTTGGCAGACAATTGTGACTGAAAGAGAAAATTTTGCTTTTGAGTTGCTGGTTTTTTACTGTTTGAACTGTATAGCAAGTTGTGGCTTGATTTCTCAGGATCAGGAACATTCATGATGGACAAGACAATTTGTGAATTGTAACAATTTATTGCTCATTATGACGTAACCAGGATATTGCTCTCTATGGTGTAACGAGGATATTGTTTTTTTTTTTTGGTATAATAACGAAGATGCCTTTGGTTGGATTGTTCTTTTTAATGTAACCAGTTGTTAATTGCAAAGCAGTGTCAAATGCAATGGTCTTTGTCTTTGTATTAGTATTTGGCTATGTTTTACTGTGAAGGATTAAATATGTAAAGACACAGCATGCATGCCGTCTTGGAGAGTCTGCTCATCACTTCCACCACTCACTAAGTTTTTCCTTGGCTCCTTCATTCTTGGTGGCTCAAAATCAGTTGGCAATTCATCCTCTGTCTGCAAATGGCAAAATCAATAAGAACATTGGCTCATTGAAAAACAAAAAAGTGCAAATGGAAGTGTATTTTTTACAAGATGGCCAAAGCCATGAATTTCATGATAGTATATTTAATCAAATCCACCAAAAAATATGGAGTATGCTATACCAGACTTCCGAGGAAAGGGTCAATTTTTTCTGTTTCATTATCTGCAATTTCTTCTTGTTGTCCCTAGTTTTCTGAAATATGCCCTAATATTATATACCCATATCTGGCTAACTCAAGAAAATTAAAGCCCTACATAATGACTAATAAGGCTAGCCAAGACCTCATAAACCAAAAAAAAAAAAAAAAAAAAAAAAATCACAGTAAGTAAAATTCAATAGGGCAAAACACAAATAAATAAAAGGCAAATTTTTAACAAACACAGAAACAGAATATAGGGATATAAAAAACTAAATAAAAATGAAGAGGAAAACAACAGAGAGATATGAACACACAATCCTCTAACCCTCCCAAAAGATAATTTCCATTAATTCTATTAGAAAGAAATCATATTTCAAACCTCAATTTTATTTCCTTTCATATCAGTTTTTCTCAGCAACCCACCAGAGGGTGAAGCAAGAAAAAAAATAAAAATAAACCAATAGAGGAAGAAAAAGCGAAGAAATTCAAATTTTTGGCTTTTCTTATGCAAGACCTTTCTTGAAAGTAAAGACAAGAAAATCATACAAGGTATCAAAAATACTAATTTGTCCAGCATATACTACTTTTCTAAGTAACCAAACACCAAAAATTTCTACAAATCAAGGAAATCTAGGAAACTATGAATTGAACCCACCCTAAAATCAAGTACTTACGTACGTACTATTTATGGTCCAGTTTAACAGAGACCGTGTAATGTTGGGAAAGGAAAATGAGGTGGGAGTAGAACTAGAATTAGCAATAACAATAGGTGTAGACCCTTGGGGCTCGTATACCATGAAAGAACAGATTATAGGAGAAAGAAATTTCACACATTCACTATATGATCTGTACAAGTATATTTGGTAGTTGTAGGCAGTAATCTCTTAATCTATACAAGGTAACAAATCAACATTAAATATCTATCCATTACAAATATTCAATATGCTGATATGCTGGAGCTAATATCTTGGAGACTTAAAATAATAATTGATCTGGATTTACAGTAGCTTGAGTCGTGGGCATATCAGTAGCAACTTGATTCATGGGCATCTAATCTGTAAATTTATCAAAGAGATTGTTCAAGAGGTCTTGAGAATAGTACTAAATCGTACATACTTGCATATTGCCGAGTATCCTGTGGGAATAAAGTCTCGTATGAAAGATATTGATATGCTTTTATGTATTAAGATGAATGACACGCATGATAGGAATTTTCAGTATTGGTAGAATTGGTAAGACAACTATTGCAAAAGCGATGTATAACCTCATTGCTGATCAGGTAGAAGAGACTTGTTTCCTAGAAGATGTTAGAGAATCTTCAAAACCAGATAAGGGCGGTCTCATCCAATTGCAAGAGAAAATCCTTTCCGAGATCCTAAGATATTCAAGTATGAAGGTTGGTCATGTTGATTAAGGAATCTATTTGCTAAAGCAGAGACTTTGCCATAAAAAGATCCTTTTGGATCTTGATGAGGTTGATCATTTGGACCAATTAGAAAAACTATGTGGAAGATGCGATTGGTTTGGTTTAGGAAGTTAATCATCATAACAACAAGAGATAAGGGTTTACTAATTAAGCATAGTGTTGGTTGGCAAGCGCAGTAGATTATACTTTCACGAAGATGTTTGTGAAGTATTTGAAAAAAATAAGGTAAGATTCGCTTTGTAAGAAATATGATTTTACTCTTGAGTTCTCTTTTTTTCTCAATTGAATCTACAATTAAATTAAACGACATGGATCCAGAAATATATGCAAGTCATATAGACGCACGTACAGATCCTCCACATGAAACCAATTCCCCTTTCCCCATTTTTCTAAAGAGGCAAAATACTATGATTATCTCATCCTGTTTTAGTATTTTTTTTAAACTGAGTAATACGTATACACCAAATAAAGAAGGATGTAGCTTATGTTTGCTGTTTCCTTCTTACAAAATGGAATAGTAATACACATAGTTTGTAAAATATATATATATATATATATATATATATAATTTTAGAAAGTGCTGAATTATAGGGAATTTATCATCGATTTTTATAGAACGCTTGTGCATTCTCTCACTAGGGTACAAAGCAAATAGAAGGCATACTGGTACCACATAACCGCAATGCAATTATGCAAGTTTTTGTGGAAGATTGAATTATCTGCCTAATGAGTTAAGAGTTATTGATTGGATGGAATATCCTTTCCAATCTCTGCCATCTAATTTCCATGGAGAGAAACTCCTTGTTTTAAGGATGGATAGAGGCATGATTAGAGAGAGAGGCGTGAGATTGCTATCTAAGGTACGTATATATATATATATATATATATATATATATATATTTGAAAGGATTAAAACTCAAGAAAGAGTAGAAAATTGCATACAAGCTAGACTAAAAACCAGTTCAGAAGCATCCACTTCTAACTCTAGAGATGCTTTTGCAAGATTATGAGCAAACACATTACCATCTCTTGTAACAAATAGAACACTCGAACTAGACAAAGACGATAGTCTCAGTTTAGTGTCACAAAGGATCATGCCCACGCTATCCCATCTGTCCCGTTTCTGGTCCAAGCCTTTGACAACTTGGCTTGAACCACCCTCCAAGAGTACTGATCTAAGTCCCATACCAGCAACCAACTCTGCAGCATAAAAGGCTCCTTGAGCTTCAGCTAGTAAAGGATCAATTAAGCTTGCTTTTGAAATCCTTTTGGTTGCAATCACCCTATCCTCATGATCACGAGCAACTAGACAAAAATCTGCTCTGCCTTTGACCTTACTCAAGGCTGCATCCCAACTAATCTTTATAGT
The DNA here is from genome assembly GCF_018687715.1 of Carya illinoinensis. NCBI lineage: Eukaryota > Viridiplantae > Streptophyta > Magnoliopsida > Fagales > Juglandaceae > Carya > Carya illinoinensis. Next base: position 41,363,945 of record NC_056766.1, on the reverse strand, counting down.
GCCTGGTGGAGGAGGGATCCAATTAACTCTATCATCTGATATCACACGAGTGGCAGCCTTAGGAGTCTGTTGAGCAGCTCTGAACTCATCAAGGAACTTCTCAACTTGCTTAGCTAAAACCGTTGGATGTGCAAGTAAGTCCTCAAAGATAAATTGATTCCTCCTATACCAAATGCTACTAGCTATTACTGCAAAGAGTTCCATAGTCTCCTATTCACAAGATAGGCTCAGTTCCTCAACAAGCTCACTAAATCTTTCTATTCTGAGGGAACTTTTATGAAACACAGCAGGGCCCTAACTCCAAACATCCCCTAACTCCAAACATCCATAGCATATTTACAGTTCCACAAAATATGGACCACAGTTTCTTCTTCACTCAAACAGATAGGACACATAGGTGAGTTACAAATTGTTTTCTTGAACAGGTTTAACCTTATAGGCTGTTGCCCAGATGACTAACACAAGAGGGGGGGTGAATTGAGTTGTATTAAAAAAATAACAATTATAAATCAAATATATAATATAAAATATAAACAAAATATGAAATAACAATAAATATAAAGAGTAAGGGTAAGAGAGAAGTAAACTCAGTATGTTAACGAGGTTCGGCCCCACTGCCTACGTCCTCGCCTCAAGCTACCCCTTGAGGATTCCCAAATTCACTATTCAACCTCCTTCAGGTGGAGATAGAAACCTATTACACCTTTGAACAACACCGCTACAAAGGATCCGTGTAAAACACCCTCTACACTTGCAATCACCTTACAAGTGGTGATTCAACTATTCCCCGTATAGAATACTTTCTACACGCACAAGGGTTATACACACCCTTTTTCTGATACAAAAGCTGATAGTGGGTAGGTTATCAGAAAACACTCCTCAATGAGTGAATAAGAACAATACAGCACAAACTATATCTCTCAAAATGAACAAGGATTAAGGCTCAATGCTTAGAGAAAAGAGAATGAAAGCTTTGAATGAATGTTGTATGCTCTGGATGTTGTAAATGTGAAGCTCTCAAATGATCTATTTATAGGCATATGAGACTTCATATTCAAATTTAAAAGGATTCACATGTCAAAGACAACATCATTCACTTTTTCAAAAAATTCAAATAAAAGGTTATTCTTTTTCAATTGTCAAAGACAACATCATTCACTTTTTCAAAAAAATCAAACCTAATATTTTACTTTTGGCATATGACAAAAGGAGCACACTTTCCTTTTCAAAAAATTCAAACCTAATCTTTTACTTTTTGCATATGACAAAAGGAGCACACTTTCCTTTTCAAAAAATTCAAACCTAATCTTTTACTTTTTGTATATGACAAAAGGAGCACACTTTACTTTTCAAATTTTTCAAACAAAATCATCTACCTTTTGTATAAGTCTAAAAAAGCATCAATCACTTTTGAAAATATTCAAATAAAACATGCACATGTGAATGATGACAATCAATCATCTATAATATTTTCAAAGTTCAACCCTTTAATTAAGGCATGCACATGTAAAAGATGACAATCAATCATCTTTAATATTTTCAAAGTTCAACCCTTTAATCAAGGCATGCACATGTAAAAGATGACAATCAATCATCTTTCAAAATTTTCAAATTTAATTTTCAAAAATATTCATGCACATGTAGAAAATGTATTTTAATGCTTTATGATAAAATATTAATTTTGAGCATTAATCCTAATTTCGAATTTTGAAGAGATTTACAACATTACTCTATAACTTTAATGTGAACTTGTTCCCTTCTTGCTCATGCTTGTTTCCTTGATGTGCTTGACTCCATTGTGTAGACAACTTGAGCTTGAGACTTCTTTATTCTTTGAATTCATTTGTTATCATCAAAATTCATGTGTAGATATATAATTACACAAAACTTGAAACCTTAGGTTCAACAATCTCCCCCTTTTTGATGATGACAAATACTTGATAGAACCTGAAGTCTGTATTGATACTTAAGCTCCCCCTGAGAATGTGCGTTAGTTTTTCAAGCAAAAGTATAAATATAATTCCAAGCATATATAACAAGTTTAGCAATTCAAACAATATTAATGTTCTAGTCTAACACTTCTCCCCCTTTTGGCATCATTAAAAAGGATCCGCAACAAATAAATGGACCTGAAGAAAACGGTGCGTTAGTAGACACTGTAGATAAATAAATAAATTTCATCCGTCCGTGACCCGACAAGTGCAGCTAGAGATTTGAAAAAAAATCGTCTGATGTTGTTGACAAACGAGATTGAAGGCTCCGAGTTTCTAAAAAATGTCATTTTCACCGATCGGGAAAAAAATACATTGCTCTTTGACTTGGATGATAGCTTGTCTTATTCTTTATGCTATCTCTATAAAATCAATCCTGAAGTTCATCCAATCCGCATCAAGTTTTCATCTCATCTCTATAACTCATCTGCATTCCTTCAACATTCTCGTTTTAAGCCTTCTATTCTTTTCTTAATGGCTCATTCTTCTAACATTTCTCTAGATCCATCCATGAGGCATTCTGCATCTCAACCTCCTGTCCTTTCTGCAGCTGCCATTGGTGCCATGTTGCAGCAGGAAAATAATAATCTGACTAATAAGTCAGATTCTGATGCTATTTAAGACTTGGTGAGTCTTGAGACTCGCTACTCTTCCTCTATTGTTGCTTTTTCTCAGCGGCTACAAGCCAAAAATTATGAAGTTGAAAAGCTCAAAGAACAAATTGTTGTACTTCAACGAATTGTTCAAGAGTCTCATACAAGGGAAGGGATCATTCGGCAGAAGAATAAACAATTGAAATCTTTATTAGATTCTTCATTCCGCTTGCCGGTTCCCATGAATAAGAATGACATGATATTGTATGAAGAGAATGAGCGTCTCAAACATGAGGCTAAAAATCTCAAGTTTATGTAAAAGTATTTAAAAAATCTATCTCTATTTTTATTCATTCTCGTCTATCTTTTAAGAGATATTCATAGCATGCATCATACCTATTTCTCTTCTGATCATAAATAATCTATCTTCTGGTAAAGGCTTTGTGAAAATATCTACTAACTGATCGTGTGTGTTTGTGAACTCTAATATTATATCGCCTTTCTGCACATGATCTCGAAGAAAATGATATCTTATTTCAATATGCTTAGTTCTAGAATGTTGTATTGGGTTCTTTGAAAGATTTATAGCACTTGTATTATCACATTTGATTGGAATATGATTATACTTGAGTTTAAAATCTTCAAGTTGTTGTTTCATGTAGAGAACTTGAGCACAACAACTACCCGCAGCAACATATTCTGCCTCAGCAGTAGATAGTGCAACAGAATTTTATTTTTTACTAAACCAGGAAACTAATGCATGACCTAAGAAATGGCATGTTTCACTAGTGCTTTTTCGATCTATTTTACAGCCAGCATAATCTGCATCTGTGTAGCTGATTAGATCGAAAAATGTATGCTTAGGGTACCATAATCCTAAGTTAATTGTACCACTAAGATATCTAAGAATGCGCTTAACTGCAATTAAATGTGATTCTTTTGGAGATGATTGAAAGCGTGCACATAAGCACACACTAAACATAATATCTGGTCTACTAGCTGTTAAATATAACAAGCTACCAATCATACCTCGATATATTTTCGAGTCAACTGGCTTACCGGATTCATCTTTATCAAGTTTAGATGATGGGCTCATTGGTGTTCCAATTTCCTTAGCATTTTCCATTCCAAACTTCTTCAGTAATTCCTTAATATATTTTGATTGATTGATGAATGTCCCACTTTTTGCTTGCTTAATTTGCAATCCGAGAAAGAATGTAAGTTCTCCCATCATGCTTATCTCAAATTCTTCCTGCATAGTCTTAGCAAAAACTTGACACATATTTTCATTAGTAGCACCGAAAATTATATCATCAACATAAATCTGAATCAAAAGAATATCATCATTTTCATATTTAATGAAAAGAGTTGTGTCGATTTTTTCTCTTGAAAAACCTTTTTCAATCAAGAAACCACTGAGTCTCTCGTACCAAGCTCTAGGAGCTTGTTTAAGTCCATATAGTGCTTTTGTGAGTTTGAAAACATGATTTGGAGAAATATGATTTTCAAAACCTGGAAGTTGCTCAACATATACCTCTTCATTTATAAAACCATTTAAGAAAGCACTTTTAACATCCATTTGAAAAAGTTTGAAATCTTTATAACAAGCATATGCAAGTAGCATTCGAATAGCTTCTAATCTTGCGACTGGTGCATATGTCTCATCATAATCGATTCCTTCTTCTTGATTAAAACCTTGGGCTACAAGTCGAGCCTTATTTCTAGTTATAACTCCGGACTCATCTTTCTTATTTCTAAAAACCCATTTTGTTCCAATAATAGTATGATTTTTGGGTCTAGGAACAAGTGTCCAAAAATCATTTCTTTCAAATTGATTCAACTCTTCTTGCATAGCTAGAATCCAAGATTCATCAAGAAGTGCGTCATCAATATTTTTGGGTTCAATTTGAGATAGAAAATCAGTATGATTGCAAATATTTCTAAGAGATGATCGAGTACTTACACCTTGTGAAGGTTCTCCCAAAATTTGTTCCACTGGATGATCTTTCACAAATTTCCACTGTTTGGTTGCATCTTGTATTAAATTTTGATGATCTTTCCTGATGGCTCCATGTTGAACTTCCTCTAGTGTTTTCTCTTTGTTGAGATTGAGACTTTCTGTGTTATTTATACCTTCTGTTTCTTCATCAATAGATTTCTTGGAGAGTGGAGAATTAGATTCATCAAATACTACATGCATAGATTCTTGTACAGTCAAAGTCTTTTTATTGAATACTCTATAAGCTTTACTATTAGTAGAATACCCGAGAAAGATACCTTCATCAGATTTTGCATCAAACTTGCCTAAATTATCCCTGTCATTCAAAATAAAACATTTGCATCCAAATACATGAAAGTAACCAATGTTGGGCTTTTTCTCATTCCAAAGCTCATAGGGGGTTTTATCTAACTTAGACCTTAGCATAACTCTATTTATAACATAACATGCAGTACTTACCGCTTCGACCCAAAAATAACTAGGCAAGTTGTTCTCATTGAGCATTGTTCTTGCCATCTCTTGAAGAGATCTATTTTTCCTCTCTACTACCCCATTTTGTTGAGGAGTTCGAGGAGCAGAAAAATTATGCGTAAAACCGTTTTCATCACAAAATGTTTCAATATTTTTATTAACAAACTCTTTTCCCCTATCACTTCGGATACTTGAAATAGTATAGCCCTTTTCATTTTGAATTCTCTTGCATAACTTGGTAAAGGCATTATGTGCCTCATCTTTATGAGCAAGAAAGATGACCCAAGTATATCTAGAGAAATCATCAACAATAACAAATGCATAATATTTTCCTCCTAGACTTGCAACTCTATTTGGTCCAAAAAGATCCATGTGTATCAGTTGCAATGGTCTAGTAGTGGAAATATGTTTCTTGGTTTTAAAAGAAGTTTTTGTTTGTTTACCAAATTGACATGCATCACAAATTTTGTCTTTAATAAAAAAAATTTTTGGTAAACCTCTCACAAGATCATTTTTTGAAAGTTTGGAAATAAGTTCCATGTTGGCATGACCTAATCTTCTATGCCATAGCCAACTAGTTTCATTTTGAGCTGAAAAGCAAATAGCATCTTGTGAGGTAATTTCTTCAAAATCGATTGTATAAACATTATTGTTTCTAAAAGTAATAAAACAAATATTACAATCATGATCATTCAAAATAATGCACTTATCCATTTTGAAAGTAACTGTAAATCCTTTATCACATAATTGACTTATGCTCAAAAGATTATGTTTTAGACCTTCAACAAGTAGAACATCTTCAATTATGAGAGAAGATTCATTACCAATTTTACATATTCCCACGATCTTCCCTTTTGAGTTGTCTCCAAATGTCACGTGTCCTTCTTCTCTAGATCTAAGATCAAAGAACTTAGTCTTATCTCCCGTCATGTGTCTTGAACATCCACTATCTAAAAACCACTTGTTTTTGTTTGTGGATGACTTCATGCATACCTATAAAAACAATTAAAATGATTTTTCTTGGTACCCAAGTTCTTTGGGTCCTTTATTTATTAGTATTAAAAGAAACAAGATTTTTAGATACCCATATGGCCCTAATAGTCATTGTATGATTTCTTCTAATAGGACAAGTATGATAATTATGACCATTTCTATTACAGAAATTGCAAATAGCATGTGACATATATGAAGAACTTGAATGATTATAATAATATCCTTTTTTGACAAAATTATTTTTATGAAAAGAATTTTGAATATTAGTCTTTGATGTAGAATGATTATCAAAGAAATTTTTATAAGGTTTGTATTTTTGTTTTGGCATATATCCCAAACCTGCCTTGTCAAAAACACATCTTTGACTACCAAGAAGTTTTTCAAAATTTCATTTTCCATTCGTAAAGTTTTCAACAATATTTTCTAAATCGGTTTTCTTCTTATTCAATTCAAGATTTTCATCTTTCAAAATGATACTTTCTTTTCTTAAAATTTCAATTTCGTTTGTTAAAGAAAAATTTTTCTTTTTCAATGCAGTATACTTGATACCCAATTTTTCAAATTCCTCATATACCTCTTCTAAAACATTTTGCAATTCTTCATATGAAGGATCTTCAATATTATCAAGATTTGTTACCTCAATGTCATCTTTAGCCATAAGACAAAGATTTGCTGATTCTTCATTGCTTGCTTCACTATCCGAGCTACTTGAATCATCATCCCATGTAGCTTTCATTGCTTTCTTGCCCTTGTTTCGATCTTTCTTTAGCAGAGGACAATCTGACTTGATATGACCAGGTTTATTGTATTTATAACAAATTAAAGTATCGTTTTTACCTGAATCTTTCTTGGAAAACTTTTTGAAGGATTTCCTCGGAGGAGTTCTATTTTTCTTTAAGAACCTCTGAATTCTTCTTGTTATCATCGCAACTTCTTCATCTTTATCTTCATTTTCCTCATCTTCATCACTTTCACTTTCATGAGGAACAGCTTTAAGTGCTAAGCTTTTATTTGACTTTCCTTCTTCTTCTCCTCTTTTCAATGTGTACTCATGGGTGATAAGTGATCCGATGAGTTCATTGACTTCGAGCTTCTTGAGGTCTCTAGTTTCAAGAATCGCTGTAACTTTTGATTCCCAACGTTTTGGTAAAGAGTTGAGAATTTTTCTTACTATCTCCACATTGGAATAAACTTTGCCAAGAGCTGTCAAGCTGTTTGTGATGTTAGTAAAACAAGTGTGCATACTAGAAATTGATTCATCATCATTCATCTTAAACATTTCATATTCATGAGTAAGAATATAAATTTTTGATTCCTTGACTTGCGAAGTTCCTTCATAAGTTACTTCCAAGTTATCCCAAATTTTCTTTGCAGTAGCGCAGTTCATTATTCTATTAAACTCATTTTCATTAAGAGCATTATATAATAAATTCATAGCAGTTAAATTTAAAGTATAAAGTCTATCGTCTTCACGATCAAACTCTTCTTCTTCCTTTTTGACCTTTACTCCATCAACCACTTTTGTTGGAATATAAGGTCCATTTACAATACATTTCCAGATTTCTCTACCTTGAGCTTGAAGAAATATTCTCATTCTAACTTTCCAGAATGAGTAATTATCTCCACAAAAGAGTGGAGGCCAACTGCTAGATTGACCTTCACCAAATGAAGCTGCAATGTTAGCCATAAGATCTTAACTCAAAAGATAGTTAATCTTATAATAGAGCTTTTAGCTCTGATACCAATTGTTGCCCAGATGACTAACACAAGAGGGGGGGTGAATTGAGTTGTATTAAAAAAATAACAATTATAAATCAAATATATAATATAAAATATAAACAAAATATGAAATAACAATAAATATAAAGAGTAAGGGTAAGAGAGAAGCAAACTCAGTATGTTAACGAGGTTCGGCCCTACTGCCTACGTCCTCGCCTCAAGCTACCCCTTGAGGATTCCCAAATTCACTATTCAACCTCCTTCAGGTGGAGATAGAAACCTATTACACCTTTGAACAACACCGCTACAAAGGATCCGTGTAGAACACCCTCTACACTTGCAATCACCTTACAAGTGGTGATTCAACTATTCCCCGTATAGAATACTTTCTACACGCACAAGGGTTATACACACCCTTTTTCTGATACAAAAGCTGATAGTGGGTAGGTTATCAGAAAACACTCCTCAATGAGTGAAATAAGAACAATACAGCACAAACTATATCTCTCAAAATGAACAAGGATTAAGGCTCAATGCTTAGAGAAGAGAGAATGAAAGCTTTGAATGAATGTTGTATGCTCTGGATGTTGTAAATGTGAAGCTCTCAAATGATCTATTTATAGGCATATGAGACTTCATATTCAAATTTAAAAGGATTCACATGTCAAAGACAACATCATTCACTTTTTCAAAAAATTCAAATAAAAGGTTATTCTTTTTCAATTGTCAAAGACAACATCATTCACTTTTTCAAAAAAATCAAACCTAATATTTTACTTTTGGCATATAACAAAAGGAGCACACTTTCCTTTTCAAAAAATTCAAACCTAATCTTTTACTTTTTGTATATGACAAAAGGAGCACACTTTACTTTTCAAATTTTTCAAACAAAATCATCTACCTTTTGTATAAGTCTAAAAAAGCATCAATCACTTTTGAAAATATTCAAATAAAACATGCACATGTGAATGATGACAATCAATCATCTTTAATATTTTCAAAGTTCAACCCTTTAATCAGGGCATGCACATGTAAAAGATGACAATCAATCATCTTTAATATTTTCAAAGTTCAACCCTTTAATCAAGGCATGCACATGTAAAAGATGACAATCAATCATCTTTCAAAATTTTCAAATTTAATTTTCAAAAATATTCATGCACATGTAGAAAATGTATTTTAATGCTTTATAATAAAATATTAATTTTGAGCATTAATCCTAATTTCGAATTTTGAAGAGATTTACAACATTACTCTATAACTTTAATGTGAACTTGTTCCCTTCTTGCTCATGCTTGTTTCCTTGATGTGCTTGACTCCATTGTGTAGACAACTTGAGCTTGAGACTTCTTTATTCTTTGAATTCATTTGTTATCATCAAAATTCATGTGTAGATATATAATTACATAAAACTTGAAACCTTAGGTTCAACATAGGCAATGACTCAAGGCAGGCCCTCCACATAAAATTCTTTGTTGCATTTGGGATTTTATACCTCCAACAGGTAGTCCAATCCTTCTCCTTATAAGCAACAGAAGAGGACTGACCACTAGCCATTGTAGCCAATGCATTTATCTCCTTTTGAAGGTGGTAAGCACTCTTAACTGTAAAAAACCCATCCTTAGTGCCTAAACATATCAATCTGTCTCTAGCACCGATGACACTAATTGGGAGTTTCAGGATAGTAGCAGCTTCATCCTCCCCAAACACATCTCTCACCATCACCTTATTCCATTGTTTATCTGTCTGGTTTATAAGAGCAGCAACCTTTGCATCCACAAGAAGAATCTTAGAAGGATACTAGATCCTATAGCCAGAAGGAGTGGGCAACTACCTGTCCTTTCAAATGAGAGTATCATGACCATCACCAACCCTCCAAAAAGAACCCTTTTCAACTAGATTTCTAGAAGAACAAATACTCCTCTAGATAAAGGAGGGCCTTGCACCCACTTTAGCCTTTGGAAAATCTATAGAAGGGAAGTACTTTACTTTAAGAACCTGTGAAGCCAGAGAATTTGGTTGCTGCAGTATCTTCCAACCTGTTTAGCCACTAAAGCAATGTTAAAATTCTCTAAGTCTCTAAAACCCAGCCCTCTTGCAGTTTGGCCTTCCCTGAGTTTCCCATTTGCTTCCAAGAAACCCAATGGACTTTATTCTCATTTTGTTGTTGACCCCACAAAAACTTATGCATAACTCTATTGAGCTCCCTTAGAAGTGCTTGAGGCAATTTAAAAACCCCCATACAGGAGGTGGGGAGAGCTTAAATAACAGCCTTCAATAAAATCTCTTTCCCTACTTGTGAGAGCAGTTTTGTCTTCCAATGGCTCACTCTACTTCGAACTCGATCCAGGATCCCTTTAAAAGCCTGATACCTTGACCTACCATCAAGAGCAGGCAAGTTTCATAGCATGATGTAGCTCTGATTCCAGCCATTCCAAGAATTTAATCTCTTGTCAACCTTTTTGTATTTGCACTGAAGAAGATGAATGTTTTGTCCTTGTTGAGTTTCTGTCCTGAGACGCTTTCATAGAGAACAAGCAAGTCAAGTATCTTAGACCATTCCACTGCATTTGCTCAACAAAATAGCAATCTATCACCTGTAAAAAATAATGGTTAATGCTCAACTTGCATCCACCAAACTGGACACCATGAATCTGCTTAGAAGCTTCCGCATGATTCAAAAGGGAGCTCAATACTTTAGAGACAAGGATAAAAAGATAGGGGGATAAGGGATCCCCTTGTCTTGATCCCCTTGTGGGTTGGAACCAAGCTTGAGAGGAACCATTAATAAGAATGAAATATGAAATAGTTGAAATACACCCCATCACCAAAGAAATCCATCTAGAATTGAAACCCATCTTCTTCATTACCTCTCTAAAAAAACTCCATTCCACCCTATCATAGGCCTTGCTCATATCCAGCTTCAAAGACATATATCCATGCTGCCCCTTCACCTTAGAATTCATTGAGTGCATAGCCTCGAATGCCACAATCACATTATCAAAGATTAATCTCCCAGGCAAAAGGCACTTTGTGTAGGAGAAATGAGTTGAGGCAAGATGAGCTTGAGCCTATTTGCTAGGACCTTTGAGACCACCTTGTAAATAACATTACATAAAGAGATAGGTCTAAATTCAGAAACTGTTTGAGGTTTTTTAACTTTAGGAATCAGCACAATGTAAGTTTCATTAATAGTGGAAATGTCACCTGCTGAATTAAGCACTTCAAGCACAGCTCGAGTCACATCCCCTCCCACTATGTCCCAATGAGTTGGATAAAATACAGCTGAGAATCCATCAGGGCCAGGAGACCCCAATGGACTCATCTGAAACAAAGTTGTTTTTACCTTATCTGCAGTAAACTCCTTCAACAACATTCTATTCATGTGCTCATCCACCCTCCTTCCCACATGAGTCAAACAATCAACTATTTTATCAGGATTAGAAGAGGAAAAAAGGTCCTTGAAATGTAAACAAAAGGTTTCTGAAATATCATCCAAGCAGTTGGCTACCCTTCCATCTCCCCTCACCACTCTCTTGATCTCATTAACTTTTCTTCCATGGTTAGCACTTCTATGAAAGAACTTGGTGTTTTTATCTCTATCTTTGAGCCATATCTGTTTGGCCCTCTGCTTCCATCTCCCATTATCTTATTCCAAAAGTACATCAACTTCCTTCTCCACTTGTTTCATAGCCACTGAGTGATCACTAGAGTTAGAATCCTACAACTTAGAAAGCTTTTTGAGTTTATCCTGAACCTCTTTCCTATGCTTGCCAAGAGAATTTTTTCTCCATTTAATCAAAGAGTCCCTGCACCACAATAAGTTGTTATGCACACCCCACACATGAGACCCCTGCCAAGTTTGTTTCTGAGACCAGCTATTGTGAATAATTCCACTGCATTCCTCACTTTGATCCCAGCTTGCCTCATATCTAAACACCCTTGTTCTACCCCCTTCTTCACTCCATCTCCTCTTCCTCCCATTCCTCATTTTAAGCCTAAGGGGACAATGGTTAGAAGTCTGTGCTGCTAGAACATAGACACTGCATTCAGTAAACAGTTTAGTCCAAGAGAGGTTTCCAAAAGCTTGATCCAATCTTTCCTTGGTAAAATGAGAGCCCTCTCTTTCATTGTTTCAAGTAAACTTTTGTTCCTTCAAAACCAAGATCACTCAGACCACAAAACTCCACTACCTTCCTAAAAGTTTCCATTTGGTGATAAGGCCTTCGAGTTGCACCTTTCTTTTCATGTTGATGCAGTACTTCATTGAGGTTCCCAAAACAAATCCAGGCCCTATTTTTGTTAGGCTTAAGCATTCTCAAAAGCTACCAGCTACCCTCCCTCTGAGAAATGGAAAGGTGTCCATAAAAACCAATCAGCATTAGTTCCACACTAGCACACTGTCTGCTTCCCTCCTCAAAGACAAAGAGATATGATTCTGAGAAAAAGATTTCAAGGTAATGTCATCTGTGCTATTCCACAAAAAGGCAAGCCCCCCACTAAGTCCTCTACTCTCAACCACAAAACTTCTGTCAAAACCCACTAAATTTCTCACTTCCTCCACTGTCTTCCTTCCACACTTTGTTTCCATTAAAAATACCACTTTGGGCCACTTTGTCTTCACCCATATGTGAAGTTCTCTAACTGTACAAGGGTTCCCAAGCCCTCTACAATTCCAACTAAGGCCTCCACCAACCCAGTTTCATAATTGCTACAGTCCACAACAAAAGCCTGCTTCTGTTTCTTACTAGACTTGTCCACGTTACTCAGTTGAGAATTACCACCTCTCTTCTTACTAGTAGGGCCACGACCTTGGAAGCTATAAGTGAGTGGCACTTCACTTTACTAGCCCATATTTTCCATGTGGACCCCCTTGTCTTAGGCACTTTTCCAGCACCACTGGGCTTGATTGATATTGCAGGTTCATTATTCTCACGAGACTTATTGGACTTATCCAACATTCCAGTCTTAGAAAAACTTTCCAATTTTGGGTTAGAGGTCTCAAACTCCATGTGGCAATCAATACTTCCCTTTTCTGACTCACCAGGCTTAACTAAGGAGAGATGATCCCCTTTTAGACTCATTTCTGGGTTCAAAACAGAAGGTCTACTTTCCAAAGTCCCTATAAGGAAAATCCCAAATTTACTGGAAGCTTTGACAGCTGTATCCACACTGCCAACTTTCTTAAGATGGGACTGTTCCCCCCCCCCCCCCCCCCCCCCCAATCACTCAATTTTCCTTTTCTAACTGCTTCTGAATTGGATCCTCCTTCATGTCAGCCTTAGAATCCTCCACTGAATCATTCTTGCCTAAATTGGCATCATCTTCTCCACCACCCTTGACTTCAACCACCTGCAGCCTCTGTTGGAGGTTGTGTTCAGTAACACCACCATACTTCCTAACATAAAAAATATTAGTGTTCATTGGCTGTGCTCAAAGCCAAGGACCATACTATTGGTTCTTCACACCATCTCCTAGCTGCTCATTCCTCTGCCTAGAACACCCCCTCCCTTGATGGAACAAGATGCCACACTGGAAATAGAAAGTCTGCAACCTCTCTTATTTGAAGAAATCCAGTGTTGTTTCCCCTCAAAACTCAGCCACCTACCTCTCAACAGAGGCTTATGGAGATCAACTACCACCCTTACTCGAAGACACCTCCCCCAAGCCAAAGCATTGGACTCAGCATCCACCCTGATGACATGACCAATAGAGGAACCAAACTGATCCCCCACCTCCTCAGTCATGGTTGCCAGAGGCAGATTATGGAGTTGAACCCAAAAAGGTTTGGTGCACCTACCTTGTGAAGGAAATTGTTTGTCATGGTGTAATGGAAGTTTAGGTGGGCATCGAATCTAGGCACGGTTGGATAGAGTGCTCGTTAACATGTCTTTTTTAAACTCCTTTGGGGATATTATGGTTAAGTACTTACTGCAAACCACATCGGATCATGCCCCCATGGTTGTTCAATTATTGCAAGATCAGATGTCTATCCTTCGGCCATTCAGATTTCTGTGGATGTGGGGCTCTCATGAGGGTTTTATTCCTCTAGCTCAAGAGGTGTGGAATACACGTGTGGATGGATGTGCAGTGGTCCGAATTAGCAAAAAATTAAAGCTCCTTAAAAGTGCTTTGCGAGTTTGGAATAAAGAAGTATTTGGTCGTATAGAGGGGGAGTTAAAAAATTTGGAAGACCGAATTATTGGGCTGGAACTTGAGCTATCTAGTGAGTATTCGGCACAGTTTGAAGCGGAGCTGCTGAACTATAAGCAAGAACATTTGAAGTGGGTCCATCATGAAGAGATGTTGGCCTGTCAAAAGTCTCGGATAAAATGGTTGGAGGAGGGTGATTTGAATACCAGTTTCTTTCATGCATCCATGAGAATGAAGAAAAAATTAAAAGGATTGACCGGATGCTTCTTGAGGATGGGCGTACGTTGACTACGGGGGAAGAGATTATGGACGGGGCTAGGGCTGTACAAGAACCGAAGAAACCGGCCGGAAACCGATCAGACCGGCCGCCGGAGATGGGAACCGGCCGAAACCGGCAGAAAACCGGTCGGCTGGCGGTAGGATTTAAGTCAAACCGACGTCGGCCGGTTCGGTCCCGGTTCGCTCCCTGGGAAAACCGCTGAACCGACCGACGTCTTTTCCTTATTTTTTTTTCATATATATAGGCTCAAAACGACGTCGTGTTTCACTTAAATAAGTGAAACGGTGCGTTTAGATCCTACAGTTTTAAACAAACACTAAGGAAACGGCGCCTTTTGGTATGTTGATATCAAACGGCGTCGTTCTGGCTAGGGTTATTTCAATCAACCCTACATTTCTTTCTTCTTCGACTCCAGTCTCCTCTCCGCCGTCACTCACCCAGGCGGCCATGTGCACACAGAGCTCTATCTCGACTCTCACCTCTGTGCTCTCTCACCATCGTCACGGACTCACATCCTCCTCAACTCCTCCTCAACTCCTCCTCTTCGATGTCACTCGCCGCTGCCAGCCACCATCTCCTCCACCTTTCATAACGCCACACACAGACTCCCTCTCATCTCCCGATTGAATTTTTTTGTTGAATGTTGCGAACCGATGGAATGCCGATGAACCGACGGCAACCGGCCGAAACTACGCCGGCCGGTTTTCTCACCCTTTATCGATCGGTTTCGGTCGAGATTTTACCCTGAAAATCGTGTCGGTTAGATTTCGGTTTGGGACCGAAACCGAACCGTGGTGATCGGTTTTCACCCCTAGACGGGGCAGTATCCTATTTTCAGGAAATTCTTTCAGCGTCAACTATAGAAACGCTGCAGGAGGATTTCGAGTTGTTAACACTGGTGGTCTCTATGGGGGACAATGAAAGTTTGTGTGCTGCTCCCTCTGGAGGAGGTAAAGAATTCTCTGTGGTCTATTCCTGCATATAGTAGTCCGGGTCCAAATGGGTTCTCTATGAGTTTTTTCATCTTAGCTTGGGATATTATTAAAAATGATATTTTAGAAATGGCTAAAGAATTTTTTGAGGGGAAGCTACTAAATACAAGTTTGGTATTGATTCCAAAGGTAGACGAGCCTTTTGGTTTTGGTCAATTTCACCCAATAAGTCTTTGTTCGGTAGTGTATAAAATTATGTCAAAATTGATGGTTTTTTGTTTAGCGCCGATATTGGAAAAAATCATTTCTCCTGAGCAGGCTGCATTCATTTGGGGTCGTAGTATTTTTGAGAATATGTATCTAGCTAAGGAATTGGTACAAGGCATGAACAGAAGAGTGAGAGATGGGAATGTAATGTTGAAACTTGATATGGCTAAAGCCTATGATCGGGTGAATTTGAGTTTTTTGTTAGAGATGCTATGGCAATTGGGTTTTTCAGATCATTGGAGGAATATTATCTTTAATGCTATTTCTTTTCCTTTTTACTCAGTAATGTTGAATGGGAATATTAAAGGTTTTTTTCAAACTTCGGGCGAGTTAAGGCAGGGTGACCCTCTCTCCCCTATTTATTTATTTTTTCTGAGGAGATCTCTCTCAAATGCTAAAGCGGGAGTTCCGTTTGGGGCGAATTAAGCCTTTTCACACGGGTGGAGGGACTCTTATTACTCATTTGCTTTACGTCGATGATATCCTGATTTTCACCAATGGTGGAAAGACATCTATTCGGAACCTTGTGGCGGTGTTGCGAAGGTATGAAGCATTGTTTGGACAGAAAATTAATCCTAGTAAGTCTTCCATATTTTTCTCATCTTCTATGTGATTGATCATAAGAATGGGTTGAAAACAATTTCAGGTTTTAAGGAAGGCCAATGGCCATGCACATATTTGGGCATCCCTCTTTTTGTGGGGCAATTGAAAATTTGTATGTTTGAGCCCCTATTGGCTAAAGTTCAAGAAAAGCTTGCTGGATGGAAAAGTAAGATACTATCTTTTGGGGGGAAAATTATTTTATTGAAACATGTCTTGAGTAGTTGACCTATCCACATGCTTTCGGTATTAAATTTGCCAAAAGGAGTACACTCGGCTATCAAGAAAGTTTTTTTAAATTTCGTTTGGGGTTCGTCGAGGGAGACTAAAAAAGGAAGTTGATTTCTTAGAGGTAAATTTGTTTGTCAGTTGAAGAGGGTGGACTCGAAATTCAGGATCTCCATGAGGTTCAAGAGTCATTGCTTATGAAATTTGCTTAGAAGATTATAAAAGGAGGATCGATGTGGTCGGAGTTTTTTCATCACAAATATGTCGGTAACTCTCATCTATGCTCAGTGTCGCAGCTAAGGAAAGGATCCAGATTCTGAAGGGGTCTTATGGATACCACGCCAAAGGTTTTAAGGAACACAATTTGTTGATACGGGGGGGCCAGTCCAAGTTTTGGGTGGACAACTGGATAGGGGATGGATCTTTGTATGATTCGGTGCCTATTATTGGATATGATGATTTGTGTGTGGCGGACGTTTTCACATCTTTGGGCCCCAACGTTGAACGACTACAGGAGTTGGTTCCGGATGATGTTGTGCAGAAAATATGTGCAGTAGGCATGAGATTACGGCAGGGTGAGGATGTTTGCATCTGGCAACCTTCTATTGATGGTGAATTTACGACTAAATCAGCTAGGCAGTTAATTCGACAATGAGGGGACTTATGAATATGGAAGAAATGGTTGTGGAGGACCAAAGAAGATGTCGTTCTTCACATGGAGAGCAAAAAGAAAGGCTATCCCAGCTGATGATGTTGTCCAGAATTTAGGAATCGCTTTAGTCTCTAAATGTGAATGCTGTGCTCAACCTCGCATAGAAACTGTTAATCATATTTTATGTGAGGGAGAGGGAGCACAAAGAGTATGGAATTTTTTTGCTGATGCTTGTCATATTAGGATGTCTCAGATCCGGAATTGGGAGGGGAGGATGAATTTCTGGTGGCAGAGAGCGGCAATGAAGTATCAGGTTGGATGGCTTCGGGGTTTTATTCCCATTGTGATTTCTTGGGCACTTTGGTGAGCTAGGTGCATGGCAAGAATGGAAGGGGTGAAGTTTAATGTTGTAGGTGTTATTCGATCGGTTGAAATATGCATTAGAGAGGCATCGAGGATGATTAAAAATTTTTGAGTTTTGGGTAAACATGATAGGGCAATAATGGAAAATTTATCTTGTCCATTTATTCCTGTGGTTACAAAGAAATTGAATTTAGTTGTTTGGATACCACTGGCTAGAGGAAGACTTAAATTGAACATTGATGGAGGATCTTGTGGGAATCCATGGGAGTCAGGGGGACGTGGCATTATTCGAAATCATAAAGGTGAGGTTATGGCGGGTTTTGCGCACTCATATAGGCATGGTCTTCAAATGTGTAAGCAAATGGGTTTGCGGGATTTAGTGATCGAGTTGGACTCAACAGTGATTGTTGGCTGGTTGGTTTCGGGAGTTTGTAAGTATTGGTTTCTATGGGATTTTTGGGAGGAGATTAAAGTGTTGATTGCTGATCTCAATGTCAGGTTTCAACATATTTTTAGAGAAGCTAATATGGTTGCAGATTTTCAAGCAAAGCAAGGGGTTCAAGGGCGTAACGATGAGTTTTATGGCACAAATTGTGTTCAAGGAATTATTCGGGGATATATATATATATATATATATATATTAGGCTTGATATACTTGGGATACCTTATATTAGGCATTGACGGTGAGTTTTTGGTTGGTGGGAGGGCTGGTCTGGATCGGGGTATTATTGTAAGCACCTGGGTTCTATTGATTATGTTTGTATTGATAATTCATAGGTGCTCCTGGTTTTATTTTACACGGTATTCCTCCGCCATAAATGAGGGCTTTTTGAATAAAATTGGGGAGGGATCACTCATGGACAGGTGATCTCAACTCTTTCTTAAAAAAAAAAAAAAAGAAAAAAAAATCCCAAAAAGGTTCAAAATTGAACTGAATGGAATTGATAGCAACAGATTCATCCACCTCTTGCAGTGTCACAATGTTCCTATCAAAGAACCATGGTCATCCACTAAGCTCATTTTCCTTGTCAGATAATTGTTGAAACTTAATCAAGAATCTCTTATCACCCAACTCCTTAAATCTCCCCCATCCCACCAATTTCCACACTTGTGACATAGTCTTCCAAATGCTTCATTGTTCACTCCTTTTTCAGCTAGTACTCTACCCATAATGCAATGCAATGTTTTCCACGTGCTCCCATCTCTTTCACATGAGGGACATGAAAGATAAAGCTCTCTTCTCTGGACAGATTAAGCCTCCATCTCTTTGACAATTCCTATTCTTCCAAAGCCATGTCACCCTACACCAGACTCCTAGAAAAAGGAGACTTACACCCTTGCACTAGCAAAGGTACAATACCTTACTCTTTCTCGAGAGAAGAGAAGGACCTCTCAGTTTCTTTATTTTTCTAAGGTATGTATATTTATTTTCAATAAGTCGATTTGTATATCTTCATTGAA
The DNA here is from genome assembly GCF_018687715.1 of Carya illinoinensis. NCBI lineage: Eukaryota > Viridiplantae > Streptophyta > Magnoliopsida > Fagales > Juglandaceae > Carya > Carya illinoinensis. Next base: position 41,345,243 of record NC_056766.1, on the reverse strand, counting down.
GGTATGCTGTGAATTTCCTTTGCTAGCTAATATATTTCCTTTATTTTGTCCTTTTTAACAGAACTTAACAAGTATGAATCTCTCTAAATGTGAATACTTGACAAAAATATCGAATCTTTCAAGGTGCTCAAATCTAAAGCAGTTGATTCTTGATGGATGTAAAAATTTAGGTGAGGTTCATGATTTTGTTGGACTTCTAGATAAGCTTGTTGAATTAAGATTTTATAATTGCTCCAATCTAAAGACTTTGTCAAGAAGCTTAAAGTTGAGATCTCTAAAATCACTTGAACTTGTAGGTTGTCTAAACCTTGAAAACTTTCCATAAATCAAGAGTGAAATGGAACATTTGAAGTGTGTACAGTTACATAGCTCTGTAATAAAAGAGCTACCTTCATTTATTACAAACCTCACTGGACTCAAAGAGTTATATATGTATGGGTGCAAAAGCTTTGTGATTCTTCCAATAAACATTTTTCAGTTGGAACATCTAGAGGATGTTAGCATCGTTGATTGTTCAAATTTTGTAAATTTTGGAAAGGAGGTGGGGCATAATGGACAATCAATGCTATTTACACAGAATAATGAAATTTCAACAAGTGCAGAACTGATCACATTGTTGCCTCCAATTACGAGTTCAAACATTTCTACAAAGGATTGTTTCTCAACACCATGGCCTCTCCATCTCTGGTTTTACCAGAATCAAATTTATTAAGGATATTTAATTTCTTATCCTGATAAAGGAAATTACATCTATCTAATAGTGGTATTGTTAGCCTTCCTCCATGCATAGAAGGATTTTTTGGATTGTGGCACCTTGATTTGAAAGATTGCAAGCAACTTGAAAAAATTCTATAACTTCCACCAAATATAGGAGTGGTAAATGCTGGAGGATGCACATTATTGGAATGCTTTCCTCATGTATCAGTAGAATCTTCATTTGGAACACCTGACTTAAAACAGCTAAGATGGATTGACTTATCGGATTGCAATAAAATGCATGTAAATGTAGGGAATCATGCGCCAAATCCAATATTGCTTCAAGTATATATATCTCTAATCTATTTTTCTAATTTTTATCTGTTTCGTGTGCCTTATTTGATAATTGCATTTACTTTCTTATATATATTTGGTTTAATAGGAACACTCTTGGGATAAAGATTCAAGTATGATTATATATCCAAGAAGTAGGATTAATCCAGCGTGGTTCAAGTGTTGCAAGGAGAGCACTTCATATAGTAATTCTATTGAAATGGAAATTGATCGTAATGAGTCCATGTGTGGGCATCAAATCGTGGCATTAGTTTTGTGTTTTGTTGTGGGACTTCTTCAGGAAAGAACTTCTATCACAATAAACGGCCAGCAGATAATTAGGTTATGGAATTCAATGGACCCACATTGTGTATGTCTAAAATACTTGGCTGCGAATTCTATTGATAAGATGCTGTCAAGAAGTCACAGGGAGAGTAACAATACGAGGGTTACATTTGAAAGTGGGTCAAAACAACCAATCTTCAAAAGTGCGGGAGTCCAATATATATATATCAACAATACAGGTATCTCAATTCTGATGCACTCCTCCACGACTTTGCCACTCAAGTGAACTCCCCGGCTTCATCTCTGGTAGGTGCTTTCATTTCCCCCACTAAGTTTGTTCTTAACAATTAATCCTGCCAAATCTAGCTTTAATGGGAAGTGTTAAACTTAAATATATAATTATATATGTGTATCATATATTTAGTATAAAATCATTTAAAGACAATGAGAGCAAGGACCGATGAAATTCATATGTGATAAGTAAAACCAAAATTTCATGCCCTGTCCATTGGAAAAATATCCAACAAAGTTGAGAAAGCAATAAGATTCTGCACAGAACCCTTCTATTTATCAGTTTTATGAATCCCAGTTGTATGACCCACTTATAGATAACATAATGTTAATTTCCAAAAAAGTTGATCAAATGGTGCATTCTGCATTCTTACACAAATTCAGTCCTAAAATCCCAAACTGGAGTCTGGTAGGCCAACTTAGGTTTATACTTAGGTTTATAGTTCTTATAAACCAAAGTTCTTTCTCCTTTTCAGCGAACAAGAAAATTTACATTTCTGGCTGATCAATGACCACTAACACCTGTAAAAGTTTCTGAAGTTTGTTTTCTTTCCTTTTAAATTACTGATGCAATTTTTTTAAGTCAATATTTTATCATATTTACAGATGCAACTTGGAGTGGATGGAACACAGCCGGATAGCTTAGTTGGGACACAACGGGACTTGTATGGAGTTGTGGTTGGGGATATCAAAGTAGATCGCTCAGAGGAGTGATGTAATCTGGTCTTGCAGTGTACTGTAGCAAATTAAATGATGTGAAGATATATTGATGAAGACTTTATTCGTAGACCCTTGTTTTATGCGATACATATTAAAGGAATTAAGAGTACTGTTGAACCACTTTTTGATGATGAGTAATGGGTCTTTTGTACACTTTTTTTCATGTATAGACAACAATCTATACGCACTGGTGAATATGGTTGCTGGTGATGATCTTTGTCCTACTTATACCCTTACTTTCTTGTGCCATTTTTGTAGACACTTTTTATGTCTACATGCATACATTGTACGAGTACTTGATTTCCAGGAAGAAGCCAGTGCATGGTGGACCTTTTTTTTTATTAAGGAATTTATTCAGATTTTCTATTTAATTTGACAAGCAGATAGTAGTTATTAAGGGATTTGTTTGACCTGGTGGTTCTAGTGGTTCCAATAGGTGAATGCGATACATATTCTAGCCTCTTGTTAAATGGAATGACATCCTCTGCATCTTTCAAAATATTATGGCATAAAATCAAGATTACAGGTGCCACATCTTGGCCACATTTTATTTTATACTTTCATACCTCAATCTCTAAAAAATAAAAGGCATCAAAGTTCCACTTTAGGAACACCACCGTTAGGCATATTAATCCATAACTATTTGAAGCCATCCATCCATATCTGACAAATGAATTCAGATCAATAATGTCATACCACGGAATTCAATTCTCAACTAATTCTCTGCTACCAAAACATAAGAGGCCATTGTATCCAAGCGCTAAACACAAAGACTAAGTCCCTTAGAACAAAGTGAGTGACTGGGAGTTTGAGATTATACACAACAAAGTTTCCAAATACCCGACATACAAACTTCCCATTTATTGGGGATTTCATTGTGATTGTATGAAGTACAATGAAGTTAATATGGAAATTACCCAATACATATGAAGTATTGTGCATTCACGCCGAATGTCTACTGCCTTTGAATAGCTAGTTGGTTGACTTCCACTCACAATTGCCTCTTCACAATCTCTTTCTTTCTTTTTCAAAGTTGTCCCTCCTTCCAAGACAATTCAGTTTTTATCTTCACAAGTTCATTTTCTCTGTCTTCACTACTATCTGCCCATTTGAAATACTTGCAATATGGTGATCTCTGATTATAAACAAACGATAGGTAAGTAAAATTTCAAATTTGTGTACGAAGACATGAAATATATAACATTTGTCAGTGTAACAACCAGGTTCTCATTATCCATGACTTATGTTTGATGACACCGACCAGGTTCTCATTATCCTTGACTTCGGTTTGATGACACCAACCAGGTTCTCATTATCTATGACTTAGGTTTCATGACACCAACCAGATTCTCATTATCCATGACTTCAACCAATTCTACAGCATGAATGAAGCAAACTTGAAAATTACTAGTTGTTGAGGTATTAATTTGAGTTACCCTAAATGCAGTTTGATCCATGTTTTTATATTTAAGGGAGTATGATCTTCTAGATTTCTGTTTTGTAGGGGGGGGGGGGGGGGGGGGGCGGCGGGGAAGCTATGCTAAACATTAAAAAAGGCTTTGGACCAAATTCTTTTCTTGGTCTCTCAAAGTATCATCTATTCATATGTCTGTCTTTCATCTATTTTTCTTGGATGCCCATGTTATTAAAATTTTCACTTTATGGACCAAAAAAGTTTTCTCAATAGCTATCAATCTCTTGAAAGGGCTCATTATGAATGGCCTCGCCCCGCATGGTTTTTCATCTTTTGTATTGGAATCACAGTGATAACTTATGGAAAGCACACAACAAAATAAATGGCTGTCATTAACAAATCTAGTCAAGAGACACTCTGTCACACAAAATATAAAAAGGTCCATCTAAACTAAACATTTACAGATAAACGGATGACTAGAGAATATCAATTCAGAATGCCAGATGAAAGGACTAGATAATAAATATACTAAATAAACTTGACAAGCAATATAAAAAGTTTGAAAGAAAAGAACAATAACAGAATCAATAATAAACATGTTGTTTTGTAGGTTTCCGAAAGCTAAGAAGCAAACACTAGTTAACAAGCTTTTCAGTTTCTGACAGTATCCATCATTGCAAATGCAGTCCCCCCTCCCCCCAAATCAAATACAGCAATTACTCACGATTCTACCATCTAAAAGCTACAAACACAAAATCTAACTTTTACACTTGCAAACTTAATCACAGATACAAACAACCGGAATAACAACAAATCCACAATGCAAACTCAATCCACTTAAATTTACAAATACTATCACTCAATACCACTCAATATCATGAGTGGATATCCAATTGCTTCATTTCTAAACACACGGATAGTGCAAGGAACAGTATTTCACTCAACAAATCCATGATGGAAACTTAACCCACCTAAATTTTACCAATCCAAAAGCAGAGAGAGAGAGAGAGAGAGAGACCCATAAAGAGTAGAGACTGAACTTGGGGCTTGATACGAGGGAATGGAGAAGGCGTCGTGGCTGGCTATGGAAGATAGATCTGCCACTTTGTACGGGCTCATAAGAAGGTGTCTTTACGGTTCACAGATTGAGAAGAGAAGAGAAGGAAAAGAAAAAAGCAATGGCTCACTTTTCCTGAGTCCAACAATATGACTGGGATCATTCTAAAGACAATTACAAAAAAACAGTAGAATGGTAACGACGGGAGAGGAGAAGAGAATTGTAGAGAGAATGGGAACAACGGGGAGAAGATAATGGAGAGAGAAATCAAAGCGTTGGCATTTTCCATCGTTTAAAATTCATTCCCACTTTTATTAAAACCCATCGTTTAAAGGATTAATCTACTCTTAGTCCAGTTTCCCCTCCAATACAACACACCGTGACATGGCAAATCCAGTCTGACCGTCATGTCACGATTTCACAACCGCTATGTCACAATTTTGCATATAAAACAGCTCAAAAATAGAAGAAAGCAACACATCTTCTCCTTCAGTCCTCTTCTCTTTCGTCTTCATAGAAAACCTCAACATGCCCAAACAAAAAACACCCCCACCTTCGCCATTTCTCCTCCTTCAATCCTCTTCTCCTTCTCCATTTTTATTACCCTTCATCTTTGCAAAAGCCCTAAACACGCAGAAACAGAAAACCACCCACGTTCGATCCTCTTCTCTTCTCCTTCATCTTCGCACAAAAACACAAATTTGGAAATCTATGTTATCCTTCGTCTTTGCATAAAACACCAATCTCACCATTTCTCTTCTCCTTTATCTTCGCAGAAACTCTAAACTCGCCATTTCTCTTCTTCTTCATCTTCACAGAAATCCTAATCTCACATAAACCCTAAAAGTTGCAAAAAAGTTACAAAAACTAGGGGTGAAAACTGACCTCTTCGGTGCAGTTTTTGGGCAAAACCGATGCCGACCGACGAGAGGAGAAACGAAGGAGCAACCGATCGTAATTGGTCAATGGGGAGGAGAGAAACCGGCCGTATCGACTCTGGCGGTTCTTTGACGGTTCACGATCGGTTCTCGGTTCCTCCCGCAGGCGATGTTCCTCTGATAGAGTAGAGAGAGAGAGTTGCAGAGGGGGGAGAGAGAGAGAGAGAGAGAGAGAGAGAGGGAAACAATGAATGAATTCAGGGAAGAAAAGAAATCCCCATTCTAAGCATTCATATAGAAAGAAAGAGATTTTGGCGTTCAGTTGTTTTTACAGGGAAGTTTTGAAACAAATATCGCAGGAATAGCAGACGGAGAATGCCTCTCTCAAAAATTCGAAAGCATTGATTTCGGGAAGAAAGGGAAACTGATTTTCTTCTTTTGGGGGGGGGGGGGTTTTGGAATTCTGAGAGTAACTCTATTTTTTTGAAAAAAAAAATGATAAATCCACCTTAGCAAGTGTGTGGAGTAGGAAAAATTATGGATTATGTATAGGCTTACTCTCATTTCAAATAAGAAAAAATTTAATTATAAGTATAATTGTGTACTAATTTATTATGATTGGTTAAAAAGTAAATTTTATTAAAAATAATATTAATTTAAATTTTAAATATGAAGAAATTAATATTAGTACGCAGATTAGTACTCGACTTTACTTATATATAATAAAACTCTTTGAATAAACGATACGCGTAGGATACAGGTACACATCGGTGCACCAACATGACTGAAAGAAGAGTTTTCCAATTAATCAAACTAGTGCGATCAGCGATGAGGATTATGGAATATTCTCTTCGATCAAATGTGGCGGGAATTGTACGTACGTTGAAATAATTATAGAAATAATTCTCATATATATATATAATATATTAGAATTAGAAACATTTTTTTCCTAGCTAGCTAAATCAGTCGATCACGCACGATTCTTTCAAAAAATATCTTAATTTGGGTGTACCGGCCGTATGCACTACGATCACCCAATATCTTAATTTCCAGAGTGGTTCAACTTTGTTCACGGAAGTAGTCCTGTAATTGCTACATGTAATATCTATTCAATTATAATAAATGGCTATCTAACTATTATAGTATTTTTTCTTGAGCATTACTACTCATTATTCTAATTCTCGTCATCTTCTCATCATTCCATAATGTATTATTAGATGATTGGATGTCATTTATTATATTTTACTTGCGAACCAACTGAGCCAAAGATGGTATAATTCTGTTTCTTTTTTCTTTTCTTTTGGCAACAAAGTGACGTAGATGTGCAAACATTATCTGATTTTGTGTCCATATCGGAGGTTCTGATATATATATATATATATATATCTACCGTATTAAATGGTCTTTTTTAGTATTTGGAGCCCAGTTGGTTTCTTGACTACAAACTTGCCACCATATATCTAAATGCAACTTCTATTTTGCCATAGAAAAAGGTACTTAGTTGCCTGTTAGTTGGTGTCATAACTAAGTTGTTGGTAATCTCTTTCAGTGTCTTCTAGGGAGTATACAAGAGAGAACTCCTAATTACAATTTAGGAGCCAGAAAAAGTATACAAGAAAATCATGAAAATTAACCTAAAAATAAAAATAAAACAATTGCAAAGACCCAAAGAAATAACAATGGAAAGAGAAACATCTAAGCCCTTCCGACTAGCATTCCCAGTCTTCATAACTCTGGCCATTCCTTTCAAGCCAAATACACCACATGAAGCAGAGGAATTATTTTCCATATGGCTGCAATTTCGAGATCGATTACCTGAAAACCTCTCGAACAATCCAGAAGATCTACCACCCTTCTAGGCTTCTCATCAGAATTTTAATTACTTTCTTTTGAGAATTCTGTTGTAGACAATTTGTTTTTTAATTTTTTTTTCCCCCACCCATTCATCATCCCTCCCTATGGTGTGTACGCATACCCTTTATATCTGAATTTTTCAAGGTTAAAGTGATAGGTAGACATCCCACAGTACTTTGATGTGCGTATGTACCTTTCCTTGATGTTCCCGTTAGATGTAAGATATTCTCCTGAGAATTAGATTATATTTGAGTTTGGGCATTTTTAATATCAGCAACCTATATGCATATAAAAAAACAATAATAATAATTGAAACATAGACATTAAGGTAGCTGTCAACTTAGAGCTAATTTTGATGATTGAGTTGTTCTGGTTATGATCATGGAGCACATTCTTGATGGTAGCTCCCTTTTTGTACATCAGTCTTTAATTGTTTTTAAAGGGGATGGTACCCTGTAAATTTTTACACCAATTTTTTATTTAAAAAACAAGAGAATAATGGAAAACTAGCAGAAATAGAGGAGCCTGTCTTGTCTGATCCACTAATAAAAGAAGTACGAGTTAAATGGTGACACCTACTAGATTTATTGCTTTCATTTAAATTCATGAGAAAGTGAGAGTACGTCGAGCATCAGGGGCGCCTTTCAAATGCTCCAATGTGAAAGAGTGAGTTATCAATGAAGAAAAATAAAAAGTGGGAGAAAGGGAGGCAAAAAATTATTTAAGTTGAAATTATAAGGAAACACGTGGTTGATTCTTAAATCTTTGGTCTCTTTCTTTCCTTTTTCTCAAGCAAACGAATATAATTTTATCATCATCATTTTTCCTACACTTTGTACATGAGTAAATCATTTGAGAGATGACTTTTTGTGGCAGTAAGGAAATAGGATGCCGATTCTTTCTGTGGAAATCATTTTCCATCAAGATACCTGTGGATTAACTATGATCTGTCAAAGACTCTTTAGCTTGCACTGATACCTTGTTTGAAGGTTCTGTTTTGTTATTCAATCAATTATGCTCATTTTGAACTTTTCCCATTTATTGTAGTAATAACATAATTGAAGATGAACTGATGACTACTGCATAATATGCATGGAATTCTACCTGCAGTGTACTAAAATGAAGTAATTTGCTATGTTATATGTAATCAACACATTTCCTAATCAATTTATGCTATTATCTGCTTCTACAAATTATTGATATGCTTTAGTGTTCCCAGAAGAGCAAAAGCATATGGTGAAACAGCTTCTGAGTTTCAGGTCAGTGATGGAGAATCCCTCATTTCCCATTAACTTCTAACCGACACTTACCTATCAAAAAAAAAACTTCTAACCGACACTTGCAATAAGCATAAAAATGGTCTAAAGTCCCACACCACCAATTTAGTTTTCCATGCAAGATGACTACATGAACCTGATTTGTTATGTGTTCCATAATTTCACACTTTTTATTTTATTTTTGTCTTAATAAAATATAATAGTACTTTCAACTAGGCATACGTGCCTCAGGCACGTAACACTTACTAGTGAATATAAAAACAGAGAATTTCCAGTTGGTATAGACTGTATAGTGGGGTCTAGGTGAGTGGTTTCAACACACAGATCGGCCACTCGGGCAATTTTTATCCTCGTTTTGCTTGTTTGATATTATTAAGGTCCCTTTCTGATCCTAGTATATATATATATATATATATAATGCTTTTGCTTGAGTATTTGTATCGAGCGGCCATGATCATCAAGTCAACACTGTACCGTCGTCGACGTTTCAATTTTACCTAATTGTGGCAAATGCATGCATTCAGATGAAATTAATTAATTTATGTGCAAGTTAAGGGAATCTAAACTGTTGTTGATTTTCTTTTTCATCATACTGTAATTGTTGATCTTCTTGGGCTGCATTTGTCAAAATACAGGTAGTTTCAGAAAGTTACTGGTTTGAGAAATGACACGAATCAAAGGTCCTAAAGCTCTGGATGGGATTATTATCATACTTTTGCACCCGTCTCAACATTAGAATGAACACTTGAGGAAATGATAATCCCTGCTTACTGGTTACTAATCAGGTCATTTACTAATGCATAATGAAAGACTTCTATATTGGCCTGCCATTTTGTGGTTAACCGTATGTGGCAGAGGCAGTGGAGGAGCTAGGATTTTATAGAACATTTTTCTTTTGAAGAACATTTCTTCAATTATAATGACAATAAGTTCTTTACACTTCTTTAGATGAGGAGGCATTGCTACAAGATGTAATGGATGCCAACTGCAGACATGCCCTGTTCCTCCCTGTCTTGTTGATGTAGGATATGCAAAGAATGTGACACAATACAGTTTCATTCCAAAAGATTGAATTTATTATCAATACCATAAACACAGACATGTAAGAGCCAAGATTGTTAATAACGGGTTCTGCCCCTAAAGATCTGTCAGGTAGGAAATGCAGCCGGTAGAGTTTTATTAATCATTTTTCCTCTAGAAAATCCTACGTATTTATTATTTTTTTCATAAAATTATTTTTCTTATTCTTGTTCTGTTAGAAAATGTGTACAATGGATGAACTGGTTAGTTATTAATGCTTGCTAAATATGTTATAATTATAGCAAGATATGTGTAATTAGTTAGTAATTGGTGATTTGTATTTAAGCTTTCTAATATTGTAATCCGCTCTTGCCAAAATGGCGAAAAGAAAAAGAGAGAGTCGAATTTGTTAATTCCTTACAAGTAATCAATTACTAATTGGTGATTTCTAATGTCGTGTTTGTAAATACCCCACAATTAAAGGATCTTGCCCAAAGTTAACATGAATTAATGTTCTTTTAAAAAAAATCTGAGATCATCTGTGTATATATATCTATATATATAACGTATCATGTGCATGTACATGTATATGTACTTACACAAACGTGTTTCTTCAGTTGTATTTATTCTTCACAGAGTTATCGGAAAATGGCTGCTTCTAACAAACTCTAAGGTACAAAGTAATAGTTACAAATCTGCAGTCTTATGTTTTGAACTAAAATATAGATTAAGCCTATAAGTGGTCTATTGGATTCTATATTGTTATGGTAATTAAAATAGAGAGTACTGTTTCCTATAAGATTAATTGTCAAATCTATATTTATATACTCAAAACTTTTCAGTTGAATATATGTACTTACACAAACGTGTTTCTTCAGTCGTTGAGAGTGTGAAGCTGACCTTTGTCAGGGAAGATAGGGAGAGGTTTGATATGCAGGAATTGCTTAAAGCCTCAGCTGAGATATTGGGCAGTGGATCCTTTGGGTCTCCTTACAAGGCTGCCTTGCACAACGGACAGGTGATGGTTGTGAAGCGGTTCAAACAAATGAATAATTTGGGGAAAGAGGAGTTTCAAGAGCATATGAGCAAGCTAGGGAAGTTGAGACACCATGTAGAGGGAGCTTGGCCGTTCATCTACATGGTACACTGATCTCCTTTCTAAAATATGTTTGCTCACATGTGCATGTATATTAGTTCATGAATTGGTAGGCCCTCTGTATATGTTTCTTTATAAACATAGCATTTTTGTCATGCATGTATACATACATACATACATACATACATATATATAATATCCGCCTCTTTTGTGCAATTACTTTCAATGTGTTCACTGACATCATTTTCAATGCAAAGAAGCACTATCACATTGTCCAATTATACCAATAGTCCTTCTAATTATAAGCCAGTTTGGAGGAAAACTTTTTCATTCTTCAATTTACTGTTTATAATTAAAAAGCAATACTCCTACTGTAGATTTAGCTCTATCATTTCCTTGATGAGGTAGAATAAAATTCGGTTTCTATTATAGTTTCTACTGTAGATTTAGCTCTATCATTTCCTTTACCTGAATCCCTTTTCAATAGGTTTAAACCCTCCATTTTATACGTCAAACCATTAGAAATAAGTGTTTGTTTGTGAGCCACCTTCTCAAGCTTAAACCAACGTGAACAACCATAGATTATCACCTCTTCCTCAACTACTCAACTCAAGCCTCTTGTAGCTATTGAACTTGCCTCATTCTAGACCACCTCAAGAGGTAGCACAACCACCATAGAAGCCACCAAAGCAGCAGGTAAGATCCCTCTTTTAATTCTGTCCAAAACTGTAGCATAGCAGCAAACTCTTTCTGCAATGCGTTTTCTCCTCTAAATTTATGCAATTGATTCCTTCCTACTAGTTTCTGTTTGGTTGACTCTCTAGCTTGTTTATATCCATTTGATCACTTCTAAATCCTTGCTTGTGTAATTAGGAATGTATTAGAAACAGCGAAGTTTTGAAAACAAGAAAATACACAAGCTCTAGGCTGTCCTTCCAGTGCAGAAAAAATTCAGCAACTCCAACCCTTGATTCCTATTATGTTTCAGCACCTTAGTTTGCTTTTATTTCATCTCTTCAACTCAGCCTCAATATGTGACATTAGAACTACCAAATGACCTTAAAATCTCAGACCAAAACCATCTCTTAAGTAGCTGAAACTGAGGGGAACAGCAACACACAACAACAGCAGAAAGTTGTAAGCGACAGCAGCAGTAACAGTTTCTCATTTTGTTTTCCCTCTCCTTCTCACATGTAATCTCTTCTTACTCCATGGACCCTCATCTATACAATATATTCTAGTCCAGTGGATGAAATATCCGAGCTCAGAATGAAGCAAAACAGAAAACAAAAACATCCTATCTGCAGCAGCAATTTTCATATTTGGAGGGGGTAATGCTTTTACCTCTTAGTTCCTCTTAATTCAAACCTCCGCAAACTTCATTTGGTTGAGTAGTAGAAAGTATGGTGGAGGAAATGATAATTTGGGGCAAGAAAACATCTATGTTAGTTGCTTTACATGTGAGAAACTAACCCCTCTATTCCAGTTTCTGTTTTGGTATCTTGCGTAGCAAATCATCTCATATTTCTCTGTTTTCTTCAATGTTTACCTTTAATACTAGTTAGTCCTTTATATTTGGTTGTTAAACCACTAGAATATGTGAAGTGAAAGTGAGTCTCAGCCTTGCACATAATCATTTTTGTTCAACTCCTTAAGTCGACTATTCCATGTGTAAACCTTAGCTAAGGTACTGACTTTGGTATTTACCTTATATTCCATCTTGTATTGGTCTCCACTCCTAAATAACCTTACTCCCTGGCCCTAATCGTCTCTAAATATAGAAAACCATTTCCAGCTAGTCCTATTATGTGCCATCCTCTTTATTTCCTCCAAGCTGCCAAGTGCACTACCATATACACCAGCCACTTTTATCTAGGTAACTCTCTCATCTAAGTTGTGGTTTGACTTTTGGCTGTCTCTATGCTATGAAGTATGATGGGAATGGACTGAAAGAAAAGGTGGGTTATAAGCAATAAGGCTCATGAATGGGACAAGTTATTGGATTGGACAGATTTGGTATGAATGATGTATCTTGGAGGAAGGGTATTGAGCATTTTGTAGTCGAGTTGAATGGATGCAGATGTTGTGACGGGCCATGAAGTTGGATACTGTGTTAGAAATGTGACCTCAAGAGGGTCACAAGCTGTGGCTCTTAAATTAAGGAAATGATGATGATAAAGGAAAGTATGGAGGATGGACTCGGAGAGTATGTCTAAGTAGAGGAAGTTTAAGTAAATGGTAGTATTATATAAATTCTAAGTTTAAGTTGCTTATGCACTTAAAAAAGAAATAACAAGAAGTTATGAATGAATGTAGATTGTCATTTGACACGCATATGAATGGACTGCATGAAATGAAAATAACATGGAGCCAGCCTTCCAGGTAAGTATTATGTTCATACTTATATAGAGTTTTCTAAATGATATAAAATGAAAATGAAAATATTTTCTTGTGATGTTTTATGAAATGAAATGAAATGATATTTTATGCAAGTATGCTATGTGTGAATGTGTAAAGGTATAAGTATGTAAAGGCCTTTTTTGGCAGCCCCTATTTATGCACCCAAAGTAATAAGTTGTATGCATGTAAATGGATGTTATACATAATATCTATTGTCTTTATTTTCTTGAAAAGAAATGTTGAGATTTAAGCTTGATGCTTTAAATTATGTTTAAAAGATGCGATGAAAGTGTATTTAAATGACACCATAAAATAAATTTTAAATGATGCCATGAACAGATGTTTAAGACGATGCTTATGCAAATGCTTTAAAGGATGTTTTAAATGATGATGTTTAAGCTCATGCTTTTAAATGATGTTTATGAAATGAATGGACTAATGAGTGTAAAGAATGAAAGGAAATGACTAATGAATTAAAGGAAAGAAATGAATGTTTTAATATATGAAAATACGTAACGGCCATGACTAAATGAATGATGGTACCAATGGACTAGATAGATTGTAATGTCAGGTAAATAGTACTAGTGGTGCACCCAGTTTTGCCCCTGACTGAAATGGATTCCTAACCCGAGGCCCACGGGCAGAGTCGGGTCCAAAAAAATGCTAACCCCAAAAAAGCTACGTGGCAAACATTTATTAGAGGGCTGTTATTAGAGAGATAGTAGACTGACCGGTGGAAAGATATTCTCTTTAATTTTATAATATTTTTATTCAATTTTTTCTCTCATTTCTCAAAATCCCATAAAATATATATACTCCAACTATTTCACTACTATTCACAAACTATCTCAATACTACTCACATATTTTTTGTCTTATCTTATCTTATATGTATAACCAAATGAGAATTTAGTCAAAGTTGGTAGGTGGTTTAGGACATCTTTTTACAACTTTTGAATAAAGTAATCTAGTTTAAAACATCATTTCTTAACTATCAAATACATTAATCAATTTAATGCGCAAGTTGCAAAGGCTCTCTGATCATAAACCTTCTGTTCATATTAATTATTATTTTCCTAATTGCACTTTTCACATTCAAACTATGTATCACCCTTTTTGAAGTTTCAAATATAAATTACGAAAAAACTGAATTGTTCCAAATTGGTGAAGTGCCACATTCTTGGCAATAATTTTAAATAGAAGGTACAAAGTAAAACGTTTGTGTACTTTATTTTCCTGTGTTTACTAAAATCTTTCATTAGGAAAATTAAGATCTCCTACAATTTTTTTTATCCAAACACTTTTTACCATTAAAAAAGAGATCTTAGACATGATATCACGTGGACTCTACTTCAGTAAATGTTTCACGTACAATTTAATATATATAAATATTTATATATATATTTTTTTAAGAAGAGGTAAGGCCACATGTCCACGAGTGACCCTACCATATTTATTAGAAAAAACCCTCACTTATGGCAGAGGAATACCAAAACACATTACTACATCTGGGGATAACAAATAAACAACCAAACCAACCCAGGTGTCCCAACAAAGAATACAACTGAACTAAAAAATTAATGCCTAATATAGGGGAGACCCCATTTATCCGTTCGAACGAGGCCACAAAAGCTTCTCTCTCTAAAATCCTCACCCCAAAAATCCAGATTTTGACTTGTTGCACCTTCCTTTGAGAGGAAATCCGCCACCATATTTGCTTCCCGAAATATATGACAAACTCTAGCATTCATCAATCTAAACAAAAGAATAGCTTCTTCCCAGAAATCCCATAAATACCAAAATTTACAGATTCCCGACTTAAACCAATCAACTACTGCCGTTGAATCCGATTCAATCAAAAAATCTTTAAAACCAAGCTGATGGCACAATTTTAAACCATCAAGAAATGCCCGACACTCAGCAATGGTATTAGTCGCATATCCATAAGAATGTGCAAAACCCGCAATAACTTTACCATGATCATCTCGAATTACTCCTCCCCCTCTCGACATGCCTGGGTTACCTGCAGATCCCCCATCAACGTTTAATTTAATAGTCCCTGCGATAGGCCTCGACCAAGCAACTTCTTTCATCGGTTTCACTCTCACTGCATTAATGGGCAATTTAGCTCCTGCAAAATAAGACCATCTCGTCGAGAAAATTTCATTAGTTTAGTTAAAGATACCGAAATCTCCCCAAATAAACTCTTCACTGATCTAACAATCTGCTTCCAATCATATAAAATTCCCTCCATTCTCGCAGCACATCTCGCCCTCCAAATGGCCCATGTCATAATAATAGGTGCAGCTCCACACAACCACCCTACTGGAGAAGAGGTAGAAGCCCGAAGCCACCATACATTTACCACCCCCATCCAAGTTCTGTTTTGCGAAAGAACAATCCCCAATACCCCTACAAAATAATTCCAAACATTTCTAGCACCTACACCAGAACACAACACATGATCTAGAATTTCTACTTGTGCCTCATCACAGCAATTACACTTAGACCCCAAAGGAATACCAAGCTTGCAAATATTTTCATCCACCGGAAGAGCATGAAGTCGAGCCCGCCAACACACAAATGACATCTTCTTAGGAATAGCCTTTTGCCAAAGCCACTTTTTCCACAAACAAGTAAGACCTCTATTCCGAACCAATTCCCAACCAGATTTAGTGGAAAAATCCCCATCATCCGATGACTTCCACACATATACGTCTGGACTATCTCTAAGTCGCACTGGAACACTAGCTATTTTTTCCACCATCTCAGCCCCAACTACACTCCTAAGAGTAGAAATATCCCATTTATCATTAACAACAACATCCCGGATTTTCAAATCTGGATTTCCTACTACCATTTCTGAATTAGCAACCACGCCATCCCCCAACCAATTATCAAGCCAAAAACTCGATTCCCCTCCACAGATTAAACATCTCGAATTATTAAGCACTAATGGTAGCACTCGTAAAATACTCTTCCAAAATCTCGAACCTTTTAAGGACGAAATCAATGAAAACAAATGTTTATTCCCAAGGTATTTTGCCTTAAAAAAATCTGCCCACAAAGAATCTCCCTTCAACAATTTCCAAGCAAACTTCATAAGCAATGAGACTTGAATATCCGATAGATCTTGAATACCCAATCCTCCTTCCTCCATCGGCAAACATATTTTACTCCAAGACACCCATTTACGCTTTTTTTCTTCCCCATTCGACCCCCATAAAAAATTTGCAAAAATCCTCTTAAGTCCCTTTAAGACTCCTTTGGTAAATTAAGCACAGAGAGCACATGAATAGGTAAGCTATTTAACACATGTTTCAAGAGCACAATCTTTCCACCAAAAGATAGTAATTTACCTTTCCATCCTGCAAGCTTTTTTTCCACCTTTACAAATAACGGATCAAACATACGAAGAGTAAGCCTGCCCACATACAGTGGTACTCCCAAATAATTACACGGCCAAGATCCTTCTTCAAACCCAGTTATGTTTAACACAGCATGTTTCCGTGCCAAAGGGTATCTTATAGAAAAAAATATAGAAGATTTGCTTGGGCTAACCTCTTGTCTAGACATCTTCTCATATACATGCAGCAGGCGCATAATGTTACTAACCGAAGCTCTCCCTCCATTTGAAAAAAGCAATAAATCATCAACATATAGCAGATGACTAACCATTATGCCTCCAACTATCTCAAACGGCTTAATCCTCCCCAATAAAAAATCACGATGCAAAATGCGAGACAAAATCTCTTCCGACAAAATAAATAAATAAGGAGATAACGGATCTCCTTGCCGCAACCCCCGGGAAGCTCGGAAAAAACCTTTCGAACATCCATTAAGCATTATGGAGAAAACAGGAGAGGATATACAATTAAAAATAATAGACCTGAACTTCTTCGAAAAACCCAACCTCTTCAACACTTCCATTAAAAATCTCCAACTCATCTGGTCATACGCTTTAGCCATGTCTATTTTGATCATCACTCGACCCCCTCTAGATTTTTTATTCAAGCTATACACCATTTCTTGCACCAATGGCATATTATCAAAATACTTCTTCCTCGAACAAAAGCAGCTTGCTCAGGCGAGATAATCTCCACTAAAACAGGAGCCAGCCGATTCACCAATACTTTTGATAAAATTTTATACACAATTGAGTACAAACTAATAGGTCAGAACTGTGGAAAAGAGCCAGGTACTTCCACTTTTGGGATCAAAACAATATTAGTAGCCCCAAAAAAAGAAGACAAAGACATACCTTAAAAAAAATCCCTTGCTAACGCTAATAAATCTTCCTAAATAATAGTCCAAGCCAGAATAAAAAAACTGGCCGAGAAATCGTCAGGGCCCGGACTACTGTCCTGTGGAATGGACCAAAGAGCAACCTTCAACTCCTCCATTGTCGGCACCTCCATCAACCTTTCATTTACCAGATCAGAAATCACTGGAATAATTAACTCCATATCAGAATCATCCCATTCAACAGGAACAGCCGTTAACAACTCAGAAAAAAATTCAACAGCCCCTTGATGAACTTGATCCGCTGAATCCAAAACCAAACCATTATTCATCAACATTCGATCAATAACTCTATTCTTTTTTTTAACCCGCAAAGCGGCATGAAAAAATGCCGAGTTGGAGTCCCCTTCCGTGAGCCATTTAATCCGAGATTTTTGACAACCCATAATTTCCTCCCTATGAAGATATTGGATGTGACGCTGTTTAAAACGAAGCAACTCCTCTTCATTATCCTGCGAGTAGTTAGAAATAATCGCCTGTTCTAATGCCATAACATTCCCTTCAATGGACCGTAACTCCACATCAACTCTCCTGAAAATATCAACATTCCACTTTTGTAACTCTTTTTTCTACAATTGCAATTTTTTTTTCATCTTATTCCTAGGACAACCCTCCACTTATCGATTCCAAACTTGCCGAACCACTTCCAAAAAACCCTCATGAGTACCCCACATACGTTGAAACCTGAACGGTCTAACACCACTTCTTCGGTCTCGCCCCAAAGAAATTAACATTGGCTCATGATTGGAAGAAGTTTGAGGTAAATATTCAAAACGAGCATCTAAAAACAGACTTAAAAAATCTGTATTTACTAAAACTCTATCCAATCTCACCCATATACGTCAACCACCCAACCTCCCATTACACCACGACATTTTCTGGCCAACAAACGGAAGCTCTACCAAACTACAATCCTAAATGCAACTGTTAAAATCAGCCTTGGCACGAGAAGCACTAACCCTTCAATTTTTTCATCATCACTTCTGATAATATTAAAATCCCCAGCCACCAACCATGGCCTTAAACTCAGATCTATTCCTCTCAAAGAATTCCATAAATCCTGTCTATTAATCTGAAAACAGCTCGCATAAAACACTATCACTAAAACCCACATATCACCACTAACAAACCAACCTGAAAGAGCTTGAGTTGAACAAGACAACCTCAAACTCCAACCCATCCTCCCAAAACAGCCACACTTTACCACCAAATTCAGCATTATTAAAAAAATTCAGGAGATGCAACCTTTTAGCCCATCTTCCACATTTATTAGCCAAAAGAAAAGGTTCTAAAATCGCCACCACCGAAGGGAGATGTTTATTTAAAATATGCCGAAGCCTACTTTTCGATGAAAGAATTCCCCTAATATTCCACACCAAAAAATTCAAAGTCATCAAAATAATTTACTAGACCTTGTCACCCTGTCAAAGGAAATGATCGGTTTCTTTATTTTCCTTACCCCTCTAAGCTTCCTCAAAGGAACATTCAATTCTGGATCAGATTCATAGCACTTTTGGGCCACAACCTCACAGTCCTGCCCCATTTCCTCCTCTGATGAGGAATGCTCCAAAACATCAGTCGAATCCATCTCCCTACCTCGAACAAAAATCCCCCTCTCAGCCAAGTGAAATAACTCAAATTCCATAGCCTCATCAATAACTTTCAGTGAACTACAAGGAGAGGAAGTAACACCAAAGAGTACCTCCCGTACCTCCTTCTCAGAACCCAATTCAGATAATTCAAACCAACTGGCTCTTGGTTCGTCATTGAGCTGCTCTTGCACACTACCTGCAACATTCGGCACATCCACTTCCAAAGCCAATTCTCTTGGTAAACCCACTTCAACATTCATCTGCAACTCTTCCTCAACTGAATTTTCTCTCGGATCAACGACAAAATGGGGCTGAACATGCTCACACACCCTTCCAGATCCATCCACAAACATCACCTCCGTTGAAGGTAGAAATCCCCCATGACTAAATTGCTTAAACGCCTCCAACAAAAGCTCTCTCTTCGACGGTTCCACCGTCACTTTGGTACCACTCACCCCTGGCTCACGAACCCCCACATTCTTCCAGACCATCTTTGGTTTCTTAACAGCCCCTGCCACATCAATTGACACCCCCTTTCCTTTCCCCTTAGCCCTTTCATTACGGCCACACATGTTCTCACTATGCCCTTGCTTTTGACATCTAGAACAATAAGCTGGAATAGACACAAAAACCACTTCCTGGAAACAACTCGACTCCACTCCTGGAGGTCCAAGCTAGAAAGAATATCTCAAAGGTTGAGATATGTCCAACTCTACACAAATTCAAGCTGCCTCCGGACGCGTAATGCACGCCATCGCATTATCTCGTTTCAAAAATCGTCCAAACCCTCCCCCAATACTTCTCAAAATAGAGGCATGAAAATAATTAGGAGGTAACCCAGGAAACGATAACCATACTGGAACTAATGGAGAATCATCTGTTGTGAAAACGATGACAATGAATTGAAAAAGAAATATGGAATGAGAAAAGCAATGAACAATCACACACGACACAAGATATACGTGGTTCGGCAAATTGCCTACGTCCACGGGAGCTGTAGAGGATTTTATTATTGAGGAATATCACACTACAATGATGGAACACAACACAGTACGTCCACTGTATTCACTCGTACGGCCATATGATGAAAAATATCATATATATAGTTACACGGCGAAAACCCTACAAAATGCATGTTCGCTCGAGCGGCGTGTCGAGCGCGCGTCGAGCGAACTTCCCTTCCGCATCCTGCTCGAGCTCACTATCGAGCTGACATCGAGCATTCAACTCTGCCTAACTTCGCTCAAGCGGCCAATGCCTCCGCTCGAGCGAAAGCTTCCTGCTCGAGCTCACTGTCGAGCTAACATCGAGCGTTCGAATCTGTCTGAATTCGCTCGAGCGGCCAATGCCTCCGCTCGAGCGGTGTGGACCAGACTCCACAGTACTCAACAATTCTCCCACTCGGAGACTGGTACACTCGCTGTATCACCGTCTTCCTCAAACATGATATCCTTCACCTCTGCAACTCACCACCTCTGCAACTCACTGCCCCTGTCTTCATGCTAGAAGACCAACTGAAGTAGTGCACAACTTCAGTTTCTCAAGTGTAACACCCTTTGTCAACATATCAGCAGGGTTCTTGCTTCCACAAATCTTCTCAAGTAACAATTGTCCGTCATCTAACAATGACCATATGAAGTGATACCTGATCTGAATGTGCTTGGTCCTGGAATGGAATGCTGGATTCTTGGCAAGGAATATGGCACTCTGACTATCACTGTAGAGAGTGCCTTTCTGATTCTTCTTACCCAATTCCTCCAAGAAGCCCTGTAGCCATACCATCTCCTTTGCAGCCTCTGACACTGCAATATACTCAACTTCTGTAGTGGACAAAGAAATTGTTTTCTGTAGATTAGAACCTCATGACACTGCAGTACCACCAAGTGTATAAACAAAACCCGTGGTACTCTTTCTGCTATCAATATCTCCAGCTAAATCAGCATCAACATAGCCCTGCACCTCCAAGCTCTCTCCAGAGAAACACAAACAGGTTTCTGAGGAACCCTTTAGGTACCTCAAAATCCACTTCACTGCTTCCCAATGTTGCTTTCCTGGGTTACTCATTTATCTACTCACAACTCCCACTGCATGGGCAATATCCAATCTTGTGCAAACCATAGCATACATAAGTGAACCAATAGCTGAGGCATAAGGAACCTTACTCATGTAATCTTGTTCATCCTCTAACTCTGGTGACTGATTCTTGCTGAGTCTGAAGTGACTTCCCAAGGGTGTGCCAACTGGTTTGGCCTTGTCCATATTGAACCTGCTGAGTACCTTTTTCACATACTCAGCCTGTGAGAGTCTCAACGTACCTCTGACTCTATCTCTAACAATTCTCATGCCAAGGATTTGCTTTGCAACTCCCAAATCCTTCATTGCAAAATGCTCTGACATCTGCTTCTTCAGATTATTGATCTCATCAATACTAGCCCCTGCAATAAGCATGTCATCCACATATAACAACAAAATAATGTAAGAATTGTCAAAATGCCTGACATAGCAACAGTGATCTGCCTGACATCTAATGTACCTTGCATTGTGCGTGAAGTTATCAAATTTCTTGTACCACTATCTAGGAGCTTGTTTCAGGCCATACAAGCTCTTCTTCAGTCTACAAACTGAACCTTCCTTTTCCTGTTCCACAAACCCCTCAGGCTGGTGCATGTAGATGTCTTCTTCAAGGTCTCCATGAAGAAAAGCTGTCTTCACATCTAACTGCTCAAGAAATAGATCTTCAGTAGCAACCATAGCCAGTACCATCCTGATAGTTGTGATCTTCACCACAGGAGAAAAGATCTCAGAGTAATCAATACCCTGTTTCTGCTGAAAGCCTTTTACAACAAGTCTAGCCTTGTACCTCTTACTGCCATCATGCTCAGTTTTCACCCGGTACACCCACTTGTTGTGTAATGCCTTCTTCCCTGATGGAAGCTCTGTTAACTCCCATGTCTGATTCCCTAACAGGGAATCCATCTCATCCTTCATGGTCATCTCCCACTTGCTAGAATTTTCATCTTGCAAGGTTTCTTTGTAACTCTGCGGTTCTCCACCATCTGTCAACAAAATAGAATTCAAAGAAGGTGAGAAACGCTGTGGAGGACGTATAGTCCTAACTGACCTGCGAACTGCAACTGTAGGAGTGGACGGTTCTGAAACTGCCTGCGGAATAATAGGAATGGGTGCACTGGACCCACTCTCCCCGTCACTCACATCTCTACACTGCACTGTGACCTCTAGTAGGTCATCCAATCCTACAAACTCAGACTCCTAAGGAGCTACTGCAGAAGCTGTACTAGACTTATCCTTGTACATAATTTTCTCATTGAAAATCACATTCCTGCTTCTTATGATTTTTCGACCCTGATCATCCCAGAAACGATAGCCAAATGCCTCGTCTTCATAGCCAATGAAATAACATTTCTTTGACTTAGCCTCCAGCTTACTACGAGCATCAGAATCAACAAGCACATAAGAAAGACAACCAAAAGTTTTAAGGTGAGAAAATTTAACCTCTTTCCCGCTCCAAACCTCCTTAGGCAATCCACAATCCAGTGGAACTTATGGCCCTCTGTTTATCAAGTAAACGGCAGTGCTGACTACATCTGCCCAGAAAGTGGGTGGTAGTCCAGCGTGCAACCTCATGCTTCTAGCATGCTCATTAATGGTTCCGTTCATACGCTCAGCAACTCCATTTTGCTGTGGTGTCCCAGGAATGGTCTTCTCCATTCTGATACCCAGAGCTACACAATACTCCTTGAACCCACCGTCGACATACTCACCACCATTATCAGACCTCAAACATTTCAGTTTCAAGCCTGTCTCTGTCTCAACCATGGCTTTCCAAATTTTGAAAACATTAAATACTTCAGATTTATGCTTCAAAAAATAAATCCATACCTTCCTACTATGGTCATCAATGAACGTAACATAGTAGCGAGAACCTCCAAGAGATGCCACTGGGGAAGGAACCCACACATCTGTGTGCACAAGATCAAGTCTTCCTGTCTTAGGCGTCCTGCCACTTTTCAAAAAGCTGACCTTCTTTTGTTTCCCTATAACGCAACTCTCACACATACTGAGATCATCTGACTTCAGTTCTGGTAGCTTGCCTCTAGACAGAAGTTCCTTCATACCCTTCTAACTCATATGGCCAAGCCTGCAATGCCACAAATCTGATGTGCTCTCTGCAACGGTAGTAGCAATAGTGTCAAATAAACCAGTAGTCATATATAGTGTACCAGTTTTCTTACCCCGAGCTAGTACCAATGCCCCTTTTGTGACCTTCCAGGTGCTATCTGAGAACACCACTGAATGACCACACTCATCAAGCTGCCCAATAGAAATGAGGTTCTTCTTCAACTCAGGAATGTGCCTGACCTTTTGCAAGGTCCATTTGTTCTTGCCGGAGAGTGCAATGTCAATGTCTCCCATCCCCACTACGTTCAAAGCCTCTCCATCAGCCAAATACACCTTCCCAAAATCACCTGCAACATAATTCCGCATTAGCTCCCGGTGGGAAGATGTATGGAAGGAAGCCCCTGAATCCAGTATCCAGTCATCAACTAGACTATGAACTGCAAGCAATAGTGCATCATGTACTTCTTCAGTTACCACATTAGCACTATCATTCTCCGTCTTCTTAGGGTTTTTGCAGTTCTTCTTTAGGTGGCCAGCTTTGCCACAATTCCAGCAAGTTGCCTGCTGACCAGGCCTCGACTTGCTCTTACCCCTGTACTTTGATTTTGATCTTCCTTTGTTTGAGTTCCTATCGTGTGATCTCCCTCGAGAATCAACATTTAGAGCTGAACTCAAACCCGAGGTCTCGCCTGAATCTTTCCTGCGCACCTTCTCAGCCAAAATCAAATAACGAATATCATCATATTTTAATTGAGATTTTCCAGCAGAATTACTAACAGCCATTCTCATGACTTCCCAACTATTTGGCAGTGAAGCCAATAGTATCAGTGCACGTATCTCATCATCAAATTCAATTTCAACAGACGACAATTGATTTGTGATAGTATTAAAATCATTCAGATGTTGTGCAACAGACGTACCATCTGCCATCTTTAAATTGAATAACCTTTTCATCAAATGTACCTTGTTATTCGCTGACGGCTTTTCATACATACCTGACAAAGCCGCCATGAGATCCGCAGTCGTCTTCTCCTTGATGACGTTGTGTGCAACGGATCTCGACAGGGTTAATCAAATAACCCCCAGAACTTGTCGATCCAACATGTTCCAATTAGCATCATCCATCTTCTCCGGTTGCTTCCCCAATAGTGGAAGATGAAGTTTCTTCCCATAGAGGTAGTCCTCTATCTGCATCCTCCAGTATCCAAAATCCGTGCCATTAAACTTCTCGATCCCTGATACCTTCAATTCATCTCCAGTCATCGTTTCTCCTCAAACCCGAACCTGGGCTCTTGATACCAATTGTTGTGAAGACGATGACAATGAATTGAAAAAGAAATATGGAACGAGAAAAGCAATGAACAATCACACACGACACAAGATGTACGTGGTTCGGCAAATTGCCTACGTCCACGGGAGCTGCAGAGGATTTTATTATTGAGGAATATCACACTACAATGATGGAACACAACACAGTACGTCCACTGTATTCACTCGTACGGCCATATGATGAAAAATATCATATATATAGTTACACGGTGAAAACCCTACAAAATGCATGTTCGCTCGAGCGGCGTGTCGAGCGCGCGTCGAGCGAACTTCCCTTCCGCATCCTGCTCGAGCTCACTGTCGAGCTGACATCGAGCGTTCAACTCTGCCTGACTTCGCTCGAGCGGCCAATGCCTCCGCTCGAGCGAAAGTTCCATGCTCGAGCTCACTGTCGAGCTAACATTGAGCGTTCGAATCTGTCTGAATTCGCTCGAGCGGCGTGGACCAGACTCCACAGTACTCAACATCATCATCTTCCTTGAAATCTGGCTTCCAGTGAAAAACTTTATAGGGAACGCCCACCATGTCCGAATTTCACCTTGCCATCACACTGATGAAACCACCGAATAAAGAATGACGAATACATGATTAAACGTGCCTCATGTCCTACCAAGACTGTCATTTATTACATGATAGTAAAACTGTGCCCAGATCATGTTCGTATATATGTCTTTTAAAGTAAGCAAGTCAAACTCATTTAATGTTTTCTTTTTAATCTTTTTGATTGATAGGGATGAATCTAACTTCATAAAAAAGAACGTTCAAGAGGTTTCAAGGATGGTAAATTGTATGTACTTAAATGTTGCTTTGCATTCCGTTGGAATAGAGTCTCATGTAAACAACGTCAATATGCTTTTTAGTATTGGGATAAGGGATACACGCATGGTGGGGATCTTCGGAATTGTCGGAATTGGTAAGATGACTATTGCCAAAGCGACGAATAATCTCATTGCTGATCAGTTTGAAGGTAGTTGTTTTCTTGCAAATGTTAGATAAACTTCTAAACGAGAACTTGGTCTCATCCGATTGCAAGAGGCAATTTTTTTTTATATAATAGGAGATTCATGTTTGAAGATTCACAATGTTGATCAAGGAATCAATGTGATAAAACAAAGGCTTTGTCATAAAAAGATTCTTTTAGTTCTTGATGATGTGGATCATTCGAGCCAATTAGAAAAATTATGTGAAAGATGTGATTGGTTTGGATTAGGAAGTCGAATCATCATAACAACAAGGGATCATCATCTACTAACTTAGTATAATGTTTATTTGACATTTAATATGAAGGAATTGGATCACGATGAAACGCTTCAGCTCTTTAGCCGATATGCCTTCAAGAATGTTAGATCTAATGAAGGTTTTGTGGAACTCACAAAACTTGCACTACATTATGCTGGGGGTCTTCCACTCGCTTTAATAGTGGTAGGCTCAAATCTATAGGACAGAGATATACATTATTGGAAAAGTGAATTGGAAAAGTACAAAAGGATTCTAGAAGAAAATATCCAATAAGTACTCAAAATAAGTTCTGATGGATTAGATGAGAATGCCCAGAAGATTTTCCTTGACATTGCATGTTTTTTCAAAGGAGAGAAGAGAATATCACTAAAATACTGTGGACAACTGTGGTTTCTTTCCAAATTTTGGTATAAAAAAGCTCATTGATAAATGCCTCATAACTATTAATAGATATGACCAGTTGATGATGCACGATTTACTTGAAGATATGGGTAGAGAAATTGTTCGAAAAGAATCACCCAAAAAACCTGGTAGACGCAGTAGGTTATGGTTTCATGAAGATGTTCGATATGTACTTGAAGAAAATATGGTAAGATTTACTTCCAAAATACTAGCTATTTAAAACTTTCCAGAAATTGAGCGTGAAATGGGGCATTTAAAGGCGGTACTTTTAAATGATACTATAATAAAGGAGCTGCCTTCATCCATCAGGTACCTCTTCGGTCTCCAAGAGTTATCTCTAAAGGCTGCAAAAGCCTTATGTGTCTCCCAAGTAGTGTTTTTCAGTTACAACATCTAGAGGAGCTTTGGGTAAATAATTGTCCAAATCTTGTAAATTTTGGCAAAGAGGAGGGGAATAATCGACAATTCATGCCATTTCCTAGGTATATAGCGTTGGCTCCAACGAATAATTCAAGCAATTCTAGTGATATTGATTGTTTCTCAATGGCATTTCCATCGCTGGCATATTTGAATCTTCTCAACTGTCCCTTATCAGAATCAAATTTATTTAGGACATTTAATTACTTGACCACATTGCAAGAGTTAAATCTACCTGAGAGTGATATTGTTAGCCTTCCATCGTGCATCAAAACGTTCGTTCAATTGCGGTACCTTGATTTGGACAACTGCAAGCAACTTGAAGAAATTCTACAACTATCACCAAATATAGAACAGGTATCTGCAGAAGGATGCATGGATTAGAAAGCTTTCCTCAAGTGTCAACAAAATTTCAGTTCAATACATACAACTTGCAAGAGATAAGATTGATTAACTTGTCCAGTTGCCCAAAAATGCTTATAAACATAGGGATTTCTTTATTGCTTGAGGTCTCTCTCTCTCTCTCTCTCTCTCTCTCTCTCTCTCTCTCTCTCTCTCTCTCTCTCTCCCTCTCTCTCCTTTGGTTTGTTGCTTGTATATCTAAAATTTTATTATATATTTCTTTCAATAGGGACACCTTCTAGAATGTAACATTATATTCCCGAAAAATAGGATTCCAGACTGGTTTGACTATTGCAAGGAGACTGCAAATAGTAATTCTTATGAAATAGACATTAATGGGCCACTGTGTTTAGATGAGATTGCTACAAGTGGCGGAAGCACAAATTTGAAAATATATATATATGTTAATTTTCTTTATTTAATAAAATAATATTAATTTATCATATATTGGCATCTCCTCTAAAAATTATTTTGGCCCCTCCATAAAATTTAATATGATATAAAAATGAAATAAATAAAACACATCTCATATAAAATAAAATACATATTTTTATTATAAATAAAAAAAATATAACTATAAACGGTAGTATTTCTAACCTCTTTCTATTTTTCAAAGCATTTTAATCTCTAAGTTATGGCTTATGGCAATCTGCCATTTACAGACTGGCATTTCTTTTGCATATGGCACAACACATCATACTTTACATCTCATCCTTCACATTTTTTTCTCCATTTTCTAACATCAAAACGAAGAAAAGAAACAAACGCTTTACCTGCTCAACTGTGAGGCGCAAGTTACAATTTTAAACACTTTGTATTTCTTTTGTTTAATATATTTGTATGAATGTCTTTATATTATTTCAATGATATATTGTTCTTGACATATCAAATACTTTTTTAATACATAAGTTGTATTAAACGTATTTTATTTTTATTATAAATCTTCTTATCAAATTATTATATATCGTTAAAAAAATTGTATAAAAGTAAAACAAAATATATTTTATGTATATTGTTCTAGTTTTGTTTGGCCACACAAGAGTAAATTTCTGGCTCCGCCATTGATTGCAGAAATAGCTTTTTGTGCTGTTATTGCTCCAAATTTGGAGCAGAACATATATTTTATCATTATTTTTATAAACAATATAGCAATTGGAGAAATACAGTGGTTTTGTTCAACCAACTCAGATCATGTATGCCTGGGATGCTCAGTTGAAAAATCTCTTGAAATACTACAAAAGTACCTAGATGGGGACATTCTGAGGTTTACATTTGACAGTGATCCAATCATGAAAGCAATCTTCAAGAGTTGTGGAATCCATGTGATATTCAAGCATGAAAAGAATGTAAAAGATCATGCAGTAGATCTATTGGATGGTATTCAACTTTCTAAGAGACGCCGAGATGAATGTGAACATAACATGGATCCTTATGATGATTGGTACTCTCAACAGAGGAGGCATTTTGGGTTTGGAGGAGGTACTTTACTTGATGATTTCAATGAAGATTTGGATTTAGAGCTTTGACTTGGATTGTTATGCAACAAGGGTGGTTGTAAGTGCCAGCCGAGGGTTTATATCTTGCATGATGAGAACATGGAGATATAAACAATTGATGCAAACCCAAATTGATATGGAGACCTGTGTTCAGATTCTACATTGATTGCGTTGAACTATCTTAAGAAGGTGAATCTGCACAAATGTGACAAGAAAAACTTAATCTTCCTTCGATTAGCAATATTAGTTGTTTTGAGAAATTTTTGCATTCTTAGGAAATATATAGTTTTAAGTTTTGAAAGTAATTATTTCAATCTTGGCCAAAAGTTTGGCAAAAATATTATTTACTTACGCATTTATTTTTCATGTAATAATTTGGATTTTCCTTTTTCGAAAATTATCATAATTTTAAATTTTGAAATATTTAAGTCCAGCTTAAGGGTTTCATAAAATAATTTCAAGTTTTATCATTTGTCAATATATATTTAGAGATTTCTCTTTGTTTTGCATATTTTCTCAATCTCAATCCCTAGTTTTTGTTGATTACTAGCTATCAAATAATTTTTATTTTGCTTGGTATCAACATGCAATATTCCTCATATTTCAACATATTTATGTCTTTGAGTAATGTTATACATCACACTATTGAGAAGTCTCACACGGCATAGGAACAAACTCATCCTGGATTTTATAAGGAGTTGCCATACTCCTCCTATCAGACATTTTAAGGGGAGAAATTGGCGTTTCTATATGGTATCATAGCAGACTAACCTATAACCGATGATGGGCTCCTGTGACCTACCCATGAAGATGGTACCAAAAATACCGACATATTGAGAAATTTCACACAACTTAGGAATAAACTCATTCTAGGTTTTATAAGGAATTACCATACTCATCCTATTAGACCTTTTAAGGGGAGAAATTTGTGTTTCTATATGGTATCAAAGCAGGCTAACTTATGACCGATGATGGACTCCTACGACCTACCCACGATGATGATATCGAAAATACCGGCCCCCACATGAGGGGGGCGTATTGAGAAGTCTCACACGACTTAGGAACAAACTCATTCTGGGCTTTATAAGGAGTTATTATACTCCTCCTATTAGGCCTTTTAATGGGAGAAATTAGTGTTTCTATACACACCACTATCTCACTTGCATCTCACTATATATGATGTAGCACATTTATCACCATTTGATGATAAAGAAACATGAAATAAATAATCATTTAATGATGATAAATATGTCACATTTTATTTAAAATGATGCAAGTGAAATGGTAATATGGTATATAAAATTTTCCTTTAGTAAACTATTTGTAGGAACACTAGATCGCGTAAAAAAGATCACAATTAAATACGAAAAAGGGGAAAAACCCAAATCCCTGAAGTTCAAATATTTTTCATTTCTTCTTCACCCACTCTGAACCCTCGACGGTTCCCTCTCTTTGCTCTTCCCATTCTCTCTTGCCATCTGCTCACTCTCTCTCTCAACCTCATCGAACTGCCTTATGATTCCCAACCCTAGCCAATTCCATGGGCCATCACCCACAACCTTTCAAGCACCTCCGACCCTATCAATGGAGAGCCAAAATTTATCTTTTTTCCTGCTTTCCTGAAGTAAGGAAAAGATTCCAAGACTCTCAAGGAGGAGATGCTTGAAGCCATTGCGCCTTTGGATCGCAGAGCAGATGCCACTGTCGAAGACCAGCAAAGTTGATCTGGTTGGATTGAATTATTTTTCTACTCTTACCTTTGGTTTGTTCTCTGGGTTATTGCTTTCTCTGGAAGAAGATTTTTGTTGTTTTTTGGTTGCCGTTTGGAACTTGTTTTGATTATTGTTTATTTGGTGATTTCTTCTGTAAGGGCTTTGAGCTTTTTTGGTTCGTGTTGATTTTCTTTATTTTGGAACAATTATGGTTCTGGATGCTTAATTTCTATTACTTTGATATATAAGTTCACAGTTTAATTTGAAGACGTAGACATGTTATTGTTGGAAACCCCCCAAGTGTGAAATGTCATTTGAACTTGCAGCCACCCACCCACCGAAAGTCCCTTCTCTGGCAGCAAATATTGACCAAAATTGTTGCACCGAAAGAAGCCTTCCTCTTGGTCAAGAAGTGTGGGAGTTTTGTCCCCCATGGCTTCTCCTATAAAAAGAGGTCATTTGCTGAAGATTAAAACCATCCTCACTGAGGTGAGAGATTGAAGCAGAGAGCTATGGGCAAAATTCAGAGAAAGAGAGGACGTGAGAGAGAAAGTGTAGCTCGAGCGAAGCTCAGTTTGCTCAAGGTGTACATGAGTGCGGACTCATGGACTCGAGCAAAAGAAGAATCCTAGGGAGTTGAGATTGTGCAATTGAGCACTTGTAAATCTCCTCTGAAGAAAATTCCTTACAAGCTCTGTGGATGTAGACGATGCTGATGCATTTGAAGATACATTTGGAGAGGCATCTTGACATCCATTTGAAGACGTACCTGCAGATGCATTTGATAGCAGAAATCTCTCATGGCTAACAAGCATTCCAATGAGGGAATGCAATCATTTGAAGGATGCAACCGTTTGTAGCATCCTAGTATGGCACACTTGGGTGGAGGGGGTGATTGTTGGAAACCCCCAAGTGTGAAATGCTATTTGAACTTGCAACCACTCACCCACCGAAAGTCCCTTTTCTGGCAGCAAATATTGACCAAAATTGTTGCACCGAAAGAAGCCTTCCTCTTGGTCAAGAAGTGTGGGAGTTTTGTCCCCCATGGCTTCTCGTATAAAAGGAGGTCATTTGCTGAAGATTAAAACCATCCTCACCGAGGTGAGAGATCGAAGCAGAGGGCTGTGGGCAAAATTCAGAGAAAGAGAGGACGTGAGAGAGAAAGTGTTGAGTGTTGTAATCTCTCACAAACTCAGTAAAAGAGGCTCCAGTAGATGTAGACAATTTGCTGAACCACTTAAATATCATCTTGTGTAATTTTGGACAGGCTAGAGGCGCAACAGTTATAGCATAACACAAGTCACCAACATTGTGCCCTTTCAAAAATGTTGCAAAATAAAGTCTAATTTTTTTCAAGTTTAATCGGTATTATAAGACAATGGCCTGATTGGAATGCCCGTATTCTGTCTATTGCGTTGTGGGATAATGATTTAATTTTACTGACGGCAGTGCATTGAAAAGCAGCTCTTTTGTTATTTTCTTTTCTTAATTTTTTTTTTTAAATTTGATGCAGAGAAAGCAGGATGAAGTACCAGTGGATGCTACCCTCTGCAAAAACAACAACATCAAAGCTTTTTGCCCTGGCCAATGTTCCCACAATCCCATGATTACAACTCTCTCCTCTTTCTTCTTTCTTTCCAGTTTGATAACATTAGTTATTTATATCTTTCGCCAACTTCTAGAGTGCTTGTTCTTCTAACAATGCTGCATCTTTAACCTTATGTTTGAGTTTTTCTACTTTTTATGTTTTCTGGTTTCATTAGAGGGGGTGATAATTACTTGAGTTATTTTTTATAAGTAAAAGGGAAAGTAATATTAAAATAAATACTTATGAGTTATCACCAAACCATGGGAACCGATCTTTTCTAAACTGATTAGGTGGCATAGACTAGGCCAAAACTTAACATAATTGATCTTCTAACACAAGTGAAAACATTTTCTATCACTAAAACGTACCCTTTTTGCTGCTTTTATCCTCTGCATCTTCTAACACAAGTGGAATGTCATATATATCATCAAGGAAGTTTATGTATATCATTTAGTAAACTCTAATCAACATGGAAGATGCTTTGAGAAGCTTGTAAACTCTAACCCAATTTACTGATTTTTTTTTTCTTAAAGCATTTCAGACTTTCTGAAGAGCCACTACAAAAAAAGGTAAAATTGGCGGCGTTTATATGCGCGGCGTTTGTTTATGCGCCGGCACATATATAAATTTACCGACTCTTAATATTTCCGCCGATAAATTATTGAGATGTCCGACGTTTAAATTGTTACGCCGGTAATAATATATAGCTTTGGTGGCGTTTATAACAACGCCACCAATATAGTAATTATGAGCCGGGAAATTAATAGTTTCCCGGCATTTATATTGTTACGTCGGTAATAATATATGTTTTTTGTGGCGTTTAAATAAACGCCACTAATTTATTGATTATACAACATTATATTAACCGTGTTTGCCGATGTTTATAATATTACGCCGATGATAATATATAGCATCAGCGGCGTTTCACAAAATGCTGACAATTGATAAAGTTTACGCGGGTAAAGTGTTGAATTTTTCAACGTTTATATCGTTTGAATAAATGCCGGCCATTGATTAATTTTACGCCGGCCATTGATTAATCAGCGTTTATAGTGTTACACCGGTAATAATTATATAGCATTGGCGGCGTTTACAAAATGCCAAAAATTGATCAATAAAACACTGGTAATTGATAAATGAGCCGGCATATATATTGTTACGCTGATAAGAATATATAGCGTCAGTAGTGAAAGCTATTATAAATTTATTGGTAGTAAAATAAATAATAATAAAAACTTATTTAAATAATACGAAAATATCCACAAAATCTTAATTAGTTGAATTTCTGAGATGCCCTACCAGTAAATACCATATATCGCATTCCAATTCTGAAGGGAGGGAGGGAGGTTCAATAGAACTATAGAAGAGTAGGGCTGTTCATCCGGGTTTTGGACTGAGTACTCGGGTATGCCCAACTTGGAAACCGGATTTCAAACCCAGACTGGGTCCGACCCGGATTAGCCGAGTTATGACCCGAGTTGGAACCCAGATGAATCCAAATTCCCTGGTTTGGCACTGAACCCGCGTTTTCTCTTTTCTTCTTCTTCTTCTTCTTCTTCTTTTTTTAATAAATAGAAAAGCCTATATATTATTAAATTTTTGCAAAAAAATAAAAATTAATCTTGAAAAGCTTAATTTTTTTAAAAAAAATTTTACAAGCATATATTTCAAAAAATCATATTAGAAAACATAATGCATTGAAGATGGTCCATAATAATAAAAATATATCAAAATAGAAAACTTTATGTAAAAAATAACTAAAGTTAGAAACTAATTATCATTTTAACTAAATGCATGCAAAAGAAAATATATACAAAATTCATCATGTAAAAATGTATGCAACACACAATATAATTCACTACATTATTTTGTATTTATACATTGCATTATAAAATAAAAAATTACAATATATGAATCATTTTGATTTTGGAGACATTGTTTTGGTCATGGTCCTCTCGGGTTTGGCAGTAGACTTTGGTTTCATTATGTGGAGAGCTGGAATCTTCAAGTTTTGGGCCCTCTTCATTTGGATTTTCTGCACCCATGGAATTCTCAAATCTCCAATCTACAAAGAATTCAAAATATCTCTGCTAAAAATATATATACATGTATATAATTGATAAAGTGACCAATAAGCAAACTGCAGTGCAGAAATTGACCTTAAATGAGATGGGAAGATGCAATCGGTTCACCTAACAACCAAACTTCGTATCATCTGTGGACTGCTAAAAATACCCTGTTCTTTTTGTTACTCACAGCTATTGGATGATTCAAAAAATACCTTAGGCTCATGACTTGTAGAGAGCAAGTTTCATTCCATAAGCTTACATTAAAATCATAATCTATCGGGCTTTTTGATTGCCTAGGATCAAGAAGCATCTTTTGTTTTTTGTTTTTTCCCTTTCTCTGATTTCTCAGAGCCAAGTGTGCTTTAGGGGTTGGATCAAAGGTCTATCCACACGATAAACAGCCAAGTAGACAAATTTCCAAAAAGGTGAGGTGCCAGGCGAACTCAAGAAGCAGGCTTGGCTATTAACTATTAAAATACTAACACCAGTGTATTAAGAATAAAACAATGGACCAACGATTTTACAACCCAGTTCAAGAAAAGTCAATGTGATGGTTTCATTTTTTCAATTATATATATGTATATATATTGTTTGAATTCAAGCAAGAGTTCAAACTCTGTTTCCTTTTTTTTTTCCGACAAAGAATTCAAACTTTTAACTTTTTGACTCACTATTTTACAACCCAGTTCATGAAAAGCCAATGTGATGGTTTCACTTTATCATTTAATTGATATGTGTATATATTGTTTGAATTCAAGCAAGAGTTCAAACTCGGTTTCCTTTTTTTTTCCACAAAGAATTCAAACTTTTAACTTGTTAGCATCATATCTTTGCTTAAAAACCAAAAAACCATGATCAAAAAAGACCGTAGCTAGCTAGTCCTCTCCATGTTTATGAATAAATCTACCAAAACTTGACCAAATTTCATGTATATATATGCTTGAAAACTTACCAATAATTAGCTGAATTGAATAATAAAAGTAAACCAAATTGACAATAGTCGAACTGCACTTGATTTTCATTTGCAACCCTCTATAGTGCAAGCTTATCCTATGCCTTTACAACATAGGTTACAAATGCTTCACCCTTATGTCAGTATAATTATTATAAATGTAGGAGACAAACCATTAGAAGTTTCTGAATAAGGAAATATCCCAATCAGAAGTTTCTGAATTCATCAATTTTTTTTTCAAAATATGAGAACCAAGATGGAAAAACTTGCAGAAACAAGAATCATATGACAGGTTAGCTTTTGTACAGGGCCTAGCTTTATGACAGGTTGAATTGGTTGGGACTTATTTGGCTAAACCATATATTGGCATGAGGAATTGTGGATGGTGATATAATATCATATCACTTTGATTTTTGGTAATTAGTTTAACTGATTCAGTTTCCAGTTTCTGAATTTTTATAAATTCTTTTTACAAGGTAATTTATTCAAAGCGTGGGGCACAATTCAGTCATGTAGCAAGTATACAATAAGAAACGCCCAACTAGAGGGATGAAGAAAAAGACCACAAATCCATGAATTCTACATAGCTAAAGGGCAGGAGCTATTGTGTGCTGCCATCCACACATAAAGAGATTTGAACATAAATGGTTCTTAATTCTAATACTGTCATCTCAATATCTTTGAAAGTTCAAGCATTACGGTCCCTTCAAATACACCACATCCAACACCAAGGAACCATTCTCCAAACCATTCTCCAACACCAAGGAATCATTAGACATTGATGGAATTCAGGAATATACATATGCTCTTAGCCTTTGTACAGGGCCTAGCTTTATGACAGGTTGAATTGGTTGGGACTTATTTGGCTAAACCAGATATTGGCATGAGGAATTGTGGACGGTGATATAATATTATATCACTTTGATTTTTGGTAATTAGTTTAACTGATTCAGTTTCTAGTTTCTAAATTTTTATAAATTTTTTTACAAGGTAATTTATTCAAAGCATGGGGCACAATTCAGTCATGCAGGAAGTATACAATAAGAAATGCCCAACTAGAGGGATGAAGAAAAAGACCACAAATCCATGAATTCTACAAAGCTAAAGGGCGGGAGCTATTGTGTGCTACGAAGCTTATGGCTAATGGTAAAACAGTTAGTAGTTCTAGTTGCCATCTTTGGACATTGGTGTATTTAAAC
Source organism: Carya illinoinensis (assembly GCF_018687715.1). Lineage (NCBI taxonomy): Eukaryota > Viridiplantae > Streptophyta > Magnoliopsida > Fagales > Juglandaceae > Carya > Carya illinoinensis. Next base: position 41,309,084 of record NC_056766.1, on the reverse strand, counting down.
GAGTACTTTATTTGGCAGCTACAAAAGGGTTGTTTCCACCAGAACCTGAACATTATCGGGGACCTAAGCTTAAAGTTGCTATTATTGGAGTTGGGCTAGCAGGCATGTCGACGGCGGTTGAACTTTTGGATCAAGGGCATGAGGTTTGGCTCATTATTCTCTTCCTCTAGGATTCTAGCTTCTGTGATTTTTTAACAGATTTTCATCAGACTAAATTAGTAACATTCCTGCTTTTGTTGTTTCAGGTGGATATATATGAGTCAAGGACTTTTATTGGTGGAAAAGTAGGATCTTTTGTGGGCAAACGTGGGAACCACATTGAAATGGGATTGCATGTTTTCTTTGGTTGCTACAATAATCTTTCCTGATTGATGAAAAAGGTGAACATAACTTGATGCTTTGAGAAGCTTGTAAACTCTGACCCAATTTACTGATTTTTTTTTTTCTTAAAGCATTTCATGCTTTCTGAAGAGCATTAGCACCTCTTTTCAAGAATATGATGATGCTTCCTCCTCCATCCCCCTGCTGGAGAAAAGAATTTTTAGGAAAAATGTTTGCCTTATAATATCTTAGTTTGTTCTGCATAGCCAGAATTTTGCTTTCTTTTTTAATGGTTTTTACCTGTAAGATAACAATGAGTGTTGTATAGTTATATTAACTTTAGCATTTTTGAAAAGGTGAGGATTCTATCTTGGATGAAATTGTGTGAACAAAGTAGGCTAGGTATCCTTTGAATGGAAGAGTCATTTTAGTTGAGGATGATTCACATTCTATAAGTAGCAGTGAGCAAAGCATGTCAAATCAACTTTTTATGTTGTTGTAATGTGAAATCGAATTGGGCAATTAATTATGATGATTCTACTCGAGGGAGCAAATAATATAGCATAAATTTGTGATTAGATAATATAGCATCATCTATGTGCATGCTAAATATGCTTTAAGTTTCTGACAAGATTTTGTTGTTTGCAAGTTGAGAGTCCCTGGATGCTGCGTTCATTACAAAAGAATGTGGCAGCTATTGGAGTTGCACTCCAGGCTTTGTACTAGTTATGATGTTTGTAGCGTGCCTTTTGTGCAGGTGAACCATTTTCTCTCCTCTTGCTTCTTTCCTTCCAATTTGATAACATAGCTACGTATGCGTTTAAGAGATCAGAGTTTCTTGGATCCATATTCATCTAAAACACCTGCCTAACTCAGGAAAATACCATCTTTTCAGGAACTTTAAAGAAAGTATTAGGAGATAGAGCACCATTCTTTTCATGGGAATCGTGAGATCTTCATGAAAAAATTTTTGCTTCTCCTAGAATAAGCTTTTTGAACTTTAAGCTAGATGTAATTGCATATTTGCACCCCCCCCACCCCCCCCCCCCCCCCCCCCCCCCCCGTTCCCAAAAAAAAAAAAAAACTCACAAGTTGGGGATGTTAATTGTCATGTCTTGGTTTCTATGTAATTACTAATTATAAATTGTTTCTAATTTGTTGATATTTGTTATTGTGTGCTTCCCTTTATTAAAAGTTAAAAAAAAAATCTTACAAATGGGTGAAAATGTCTTTTTGGTCACATTATTATTGGCGTCACTTTTACCACGTCAAATGTTTATTTGCCGCGGTATATCCGCCACAAATAGGTTTTTCCAACCAAAATTCAGTATTATAGCTGAGATTTGCAAGTGATAAAAGCTAGCCCGAAAGTTTTTTACCAGCAATAGTTAACCATGGTTGGTATACATTTGTGACGACAACGAAGACTATTTGCGGCAATATAAATCACTGCAAATTGTCAATGTTTTTGCGACATTATTACTATTCTAATTCCAAGATCGTTATATGTGGACTTGGAGGAGGCTGATGATGATATAAAATGAAGATTTGGATTTAGAACTTGGACTTGGGTGTGCATCGTCATAGATGAGACCGACCTTTCCGCAGCATGGGTGGGATTTAGTTGGTGGTGGGCTCTTGGTGGGGTTTGTATCATGGTGATGAGTGCAATTGACTCTGAAACTTCATTAAGTGGCGGAGAATCAATCTCATTGCCACATTTGAATTATGAAGGTAGCCTCTTATCAAAATCAGGTCTCCTTATGGCAATATATTACTTAATTTGTGGTTTGGAAGATCTATATCTATCGAGGACTGACATTATTAGTCTTCCCACATGCATCTAAAGTGTTGTTGGACTAAAGCACCTTGTGTTGACAGATTCCAAAAGCATAAAAAAAAGTTCCAATTCAATACCAGCAACTTAAGAGCACTTAGATGGATTGAATTGCTTGATTGCTATGAAATGTATGTGAATAAAGGGAATCATGTGGCAAATCCTTTGTTGACTGAGGTCTCTCTCTCTCTCTCTCTCTCTCTCTCTCTCTCTCTCTCTCTCTCTCTCTCTCTCTCTCTCTCTCTCTCTCTCTCTCTCTCTCTCTCTCTCTCTCTCTCTCTCTCTCTCTCTCTCTCTCTGATGTTTCTTTCTTTTGATACATGTTTGTGTGTGTTTTGATTTATAATTTTAAAGTTGAAGCTTTGTGATATATGTTTGGAATTGGCGGCGTTATATTTCTGGGAAATACGATTCCTGAGTAGTTCATCCACCTTAAGGAGGCTTCAAATAATACTGAATCATGTGAAATAAATATTGATGGGAGTCTCTATTTGGATGAGATAAGAGGAATTGCTCTGTGTGCTTCTCACTTGGACCTACTTATCTCTCAAATGAGCTAAGAGTGCTTGATTAGCCTGAATATCCTATACATTTTTTGCCATTCAATTTCATGGGAAGAAACTCATTGTTGTTAGAATGCATCATAGTGTAATTACTAATTAAGGATCTGAGAGAGACTAAAGGTACAGTGGTCATTTTCAATATCTATTTATTTTTTGAATTTTGAACCATGTTGTACATTTCTTTTATGCTAATTATAAATTTCTATTTTTCTTTCTTTTTTAAAAAAAAAAAAAACAGGATTTTTAAAACTTGACAGTTACAGATTTCTCTGATTGTCAATTTCTAACAAGCATCCCAGACCTTTCAAAGAACTCACATTTGAAGGATAAGACTCATTTAGTTGAAGTTCACCATTCTATTGGATTGCTCGATGAGCTTGTTCCTTTCAATCTTAATCAATGCAATAGCCTCAGGAATCTTCCCAGAAGGCTGAAGTTGAGATCTTTAAAATCACTTGACCTTGAAGGTTGCTCAAGCCTTCAAAGCATTCTTGAATTTGATTGTTCAATGGAAACTTTAGAATACAATAACCTTTCCTACTCTGTGTTCAAAGAAATATCTCCATCTATCAGGCATTTCACTGGGCTTCAGGTTTTATATCTAGGAGGTTGCCAAAACGTTTTGCATATCTCAAATTACATTCTTCAATTGCAGCAGATGAAGACACATTCTCTTGGAGCTTAAATATGAAAGAAGGTGGAGGGTAAAGGACAGTACAGTATGCATTTTGCTTTGTCTACAAATGAATAAGAAACTTCATCAAGTGGAGAGTCACTCTCATTGCCACATTTGAATCCAAATCAGGTCTCTTTAAGGCAGTATATTACTTTTGTAGTTTGGAAAATACTATTAGTCTTTCCACATCCATCAGAATTGTTGTTGGATTGAAGGCTGATCTAGACCTCACACATCCATTGACAACACAACATGAATGATCAACCTACCAGTTTTTCTTCATTCATTACCCAAAATCCTTGTTTTGTTCTTTAACTTTCAAATTGCACTCTTAAAACTAAAATATACAAAGCTAGTTTTGATCTTCGCATGGGACCCCATAATAATTCCTCTTTTGCTCCAAAGTTGACAACTCAATATGGTGGTGTGAGGTCTATATTTGATCCTACTTTGTGTTGGCGTGCATATTAAATTTGTATACAAAATACTAAAACACATGCACTCCTTATTTTTCATTATTTGTTAAGAATATTGCTCTTCATATATACCACCATTTGCTCAGAAACACATAGCTTGATCTTGGTCATTTTCACTTGAGGATGGTGAAAGCTAATTAGTCTAGACAGGTGGCATGACCTTCTTGCATGGAAATTCTGTTATGGGAGACGTAGTGTCAGATGGATATTGCGCATAATATTCTAGTGCAGGAACATGATCTCGAAGATATTGTTCTAATCACAAATTAGGGAGTTTCAACTCCAAGATCTACAAATTGCCTTCAAGGAACATGTATCATAACCAATAGAGGGTTGATCCTACAGGACTTTGGTTCATTTTGAGCATTTTATTTCAGCATGCTTTTGAATCTTAACAATCATAAAATGTTTCGTATGTTGATTTTACATCTTTATAAATTTAGTACTGATTAAAAAATTATCAAAATGTATGAAAATTATCCTATTCCTTTCTATTCCATTCCCTCCTATACTCCCAAACAAAGTAGATATGACCATGATCTCCTAAAAATTTTGTAAATAAAAAGGTGATAAAAATTATGATTATCATAAACAAAGTAGGACATTTATGTGGTTTTATTTTTCTTGAAGTAATTTCACTATTATTAATATAATTCTCATATTATCTCATTATCATGTCCTAAATTTAAGAGAAATAATGTTCTTCCTCTTACATTTTTTCTCTAGTCATACATGTTGCAAATTAAAAGAATAACTACTTAAAATGCATCAGGTCAGTATGTACATAAAGTATGATGCACTTTCTAATGATATCAAGTGTGATGTTCGGGGAACAATATGAGGTTTAAAATTGAAAGTTATTCATAGGAAGCAATCTTTGAAAGTGGTGGAGTCCATATGATATAATGATGATTTCATGGATCATATTCAATCTTTAAAGAGATCGATGCCGAGATGATGGTGATCCACATATTCAACTTTCAAAGAGATATCGAGATTGGAAGCCATCTTCAAAAGTGTGAGACATATATATGTATATAACTTGAATTTGCAATATCATAGATGAGATCGACCTTCCACATTTTTTTCAATGCAAGTCAAAATAAATGAAATTCCAAATTTTGAATAGATTAATATATATTGGTTAAATTCAGTGTGAATGGTGCTTAATTACATTATTATAAATGGAATATGAAGTGAGTGACCACGTGAGTAGTATAAATGTAAGTTTTAGGCATGATTAGATGATTGCATATGGCAATCCAGATTGGGATTGGGGAGAAAATTACATTATTTATTGGGCTTGCAATTAGGAAATTCGGATTTGGGCTAAAAAAAACCCACCGAATAATAGTATAGGAAACTTTGCTGATGAGTACATAAAGTACCTTCAAGTTAGTGGGAGTGGGATTATTTCTTAAGATGATATTTTGCTTCCAAAAAATAATTTAGATTTGCTTTCAAACAATATTTTCCTTTTCTTTTTTTGTTTCCTTATTGGTAATTAAAATTTTAAAAAAAAAATTTTGTCTCTCGAACATTTGTTTATAGAGTTGAGTCTCCTCTTTTTACGAAATGTGATATTGAGTTTCTGTTTAGGCAGAATAATGTCTTTTAAATATTTGTCTGTAGAGAGTATTAGCAATATTTTTTTTTTTTATATTCAAACTTTCAGACTTCATTAAACAAAGAAAAGATTACAGACATAAATCAAACCATAAGGTTTGAGATAAAAAGTCCGGAATACAATCCCACCAAGTAGTTATACTGTCAACATGTCTACCATATTGAGCTAAAGAATGGGCAGCCATATTAGCTTCCCTATAGATATGAGTGAACAAACATTCCCCAAACAAAGAAGATAACTGTTTGATCTCATAATAAATCCCACCATACAGAGAATTGGACATGCTATCTTTATTTAGAGCTTCAATCACCATAAGGCAATCACTTTCCACTTGAATATGATGAATACCCATACCTGCACAGAGTTGTAAACCACGAAGAATGGCTAGTAATTTGATGTGCTCCACTTCATCAACAACCGCTTCTGGTATAGCTGCTGCCAGCAGTGTTCTTCCAGTGTTATCTCTCAAAATAGCTCCAGTTCCAGCTTTTCCAGCTTCTACGTGTAAAGATCCATCCACATTTAACTTGAGAAAATCTTCTTGAGGCACCTTCCATTTATAAAATTCTTGCACTTGCCTTCTATTCTGCTTATGCACAGCTTTATAACTCTTCAACAAAGATAATGCATGTTCAGCTGTATTGAGAGCATGCAAAACTGCCGTAGTCACTGAGCTGCCCACCACTTGCCAATATTTTTGGAAAAAAATTTGCGACATGCCATCCGGGATCGGAGCCTTAGAGAGATTCATTTGCTGCAATGCTTCCTTAACCTCGTCTTCAGAATAAACTCTACTCAAATCTCCATTCATATTTGGGGTGACTCTTCCTCTTAAACCATTCAGAAACTCTAGAGAATCATTTGGACTTGAAGAAGTGAACAACTCTCTAAAGTAGTCCAGAATTACATTATCCATATTAGTCCTCTCATGCCACTATCCCCGTTCATCTTGAATTCTTTTCAATCGATTCTTTTTTCTTCTTCGAGATGCTTTCATATGAAAATATCGTGAATTTTGATCGCCTTCTTTTAACCATAAAGCCTTCGAGCGTTGTCTCCACATCACTTCATCCCTCTCCAACCAGATTTGAACCTCCTTTCTAGCAACATTTAAGGCTGAAATATCAAACCCCCAAGGATCCTCATACACTTCTTTCAGTTGCAAATTAGCTTGTTGAAGCTTTTTCTGAACATTCCCAAAGCTATTTCTGTTCCATAGCTGCAACTTGGCACCACTCTCCCTAATCATACCCTTTACATCCTCCAATCTTGATTGACCATTACCCATCCTCCATTGATCTTTAATGATAGCTTCACAATCTAAATTTTCAATCCACATTTCCTCAAACCGAAAGAGTTTTTTCTTTTTATAAGGAATATCGGTTTCACTCTCCAGTTCTAACCAAATTGGTAGATGGTCTGAGTAAGCCACAAGGTCGTGAACTACCTTTACATTCGGATAAGAATTCCATCAAGTTGAGTTGGCAAGGAACCTATCTAAGCGTTCATTGACACAGGAAGTACCTTCTCTCCTATTTGACCACGTATATTTATACCTAGTAAACCCCAAATCACGTAATTCACACTCCTCAACAACATCTCGGAAAACGGCAAGTTGATTTTCTGGTTTGGGATTCCCCCCCTGTTTTTCAAGATGGAACATCGTTTCATTCAAATCTCTCATGACTAACCATGCCTCCCCACATAAACGTTTTAGACTCCTAAGAAGAGCCCAAGTTCTATGCCGTAAATGAGTTTCAGGAACCCCATAAATGGCTGTTAAAAACCAGCGTCCCCCAACTACCTTATCATCACTAATTACAGCATCTATTTGAAATGAAGAATAATTAACAATTGAAAGTGCAACTTCCTTTCCCCAATATAAAGCAAGACCCCCTTTTCTACCATTTGCACAAACGGCTAAACAATTCGAAAAACCGAGTTTGAACTTACAGTTTTCAGCATCTCTCACACTGAGTCTTGTCTCTTGAAGGAAAAGAACATCGAGCGCTTCCCTCTTCGTCAGATTGCAGAGGTGACGAATGCCTCGTGGGTTCCCAAGCCCACGGGCATTCCATGCTAAAATTTTCATGGCTGCCGGCGGTGCTATTCAATAGCCATCGCCGTAGCTCAGTGTTTCCCGCGGGCTCCACATTATTGAAAATGGGCGTTTCGTTGCTTCTCTCTGGCTCATATTTCGTTCTTACCTGCCAAACAGCTTCCGTTTTGGTATTCCTCTATTTTCACTTCTTACTACCTTCCAGGTTCGCACCTTGATACGGGATATTAGGTTTTGTCAATGTTAAACGATGTCCTGCGATTCCATCTACTACCACGCATTGATTCGGGTTTCCTCAACGGATCAGGTTTCGCCATAAGTTTTGGCCCTGCTTCAACTGGAATCTCAACAAGCCCAACTTCAAAAGTCCCACCAGAAAGCCCATCTTTGAAAGCCCCATCCACACCCTTCAATACCCCATTAACACCTTCTTCACTAACCCCATTAACACCATCCACTTTTGCTGGGGGTAACGTAAACTTTAAAGTCTCATGAAGGGCGTTAATGGGTAACGCTCCTTCCTGAAACTCAGCCATCTTCTCCGCATCACTTCCGTTCATGGGAGCTGTAAACGTTTCGTTTTCACCATCACCAGAGTCACCGTCCGAACAATTACCGACTGCCATACCTAGTTCTGTCACTGTCGAAGGAGCAAGATCTTTCAACGAACTGGACAGACCTGATGTCCTTTTAACAGAATCCATCTTCGTCTCCCCTGCATATCGACGCCTTGCTGAATTCTTCTTCTCACTAAAGCTTCCAACCAGTAACCATACACCATATGGTTGAAGATCCTCTTCATTTTCCATACCAGAGATACCCTCCCTGTTTTTGCAGTCTTTATCAACGTGACCCATTCTCCCGCACCAATAACAGAAGTTTGGCAATTGCTCATAAGAAAAGCGAATCCAAACTGAGTTACCACCTCCAACAGACAGCTTAGATCCTCGTAAGAGAGGTTCATGCACATTGAGCTTTACCCTCACTCTCAAATACTCTCCCCATTCCACTTCGCCTTTCTCCAGGTCCACTTCTTCAACTGCCCCGATCTTCTCCCCGAGTTTCTGACCCACATGTACATTACATGCCATAATAGGAAGATCATGAAGTCTGACCTAGAATGATGCAGTCTTCATTTTAATCTGTTGTACTTGAAGTCTTCCATCCGCGTACTTGAAGTCTTCCATCCGCTTCAGCAACCAAAACCAGATGTTTATCAAAAGTCCATGGCCCCTCTCTTAGAACCTTCTCTTTGTCACTGATATCCTCAAACTCAAAAAGGAACAGCGTTGTTGAAAGATCCCGAAAACGAACTCCCATGACTGTCCTCCATATTTTCCGCATCGTGCCCTTAAACGCTTCCCTATTGAAATATTTTTCGGTAAAAAGTTTCATAAACAGACACTTTCCCCCCCGAGGCAACACATCCTCCAAATTTTCCGGTTCTATAACCACATCTTCACTTTCCTTCTCATTCAAAGAAAGCTTTGTATAAAGGACTGGAAGATCATATTTCGTAATCATACTTTCAAACTCAGAATCAAAACCAACTGCACCAGGGCAGTACGAAGAAAGTATGTGTAGACCAAGAATTTAGCTTAACATTTATTTTTGTTGGAGTTAATTGTTAGATTAATGTCTTTTATACCATTAAATAGATAAATAATAATAATAATAATAATAATAATAATAATAATAATAATAGTCAAAACCTCTAGCGATCTTCAATAAGACAAAAGGTAAACTAATAATAATAATAATTAAAAAAAAAAACTTAATAATTAAAAATAAAAACCAAAAACACATTCTAGAGCTATTTATATATTTAAAGAAAATAATATTTTATTTATCATCGTCCTATCATCCTCTTATATATATAACGTATAATATTTCTCTATTCCTTTTTATTCCATTCCTTCATAGACTTCGATCCCAAACCAGGTATATATCGTCATTTAATTTCAGCAATATGGTTAATTTGTGTCAAAACAATTATTACTGATCTATTTCGAGTTTTTTCAATAAGATATTATGATATTCCTTTTTTATCAATTGTTAAGTTTATAAAAATAAATCCTATAATTTATCAATTATTGTGATTTAATGTGATACGTTAAAATTTTTTGAAATGAAAGTAAAATAAAAGAAACTATAATATACAACAAAAAATCATATTAATTCATTTATAAACTTTACTATTATGAGATCTCTACGTAAACTAAAAATGCTAATTTTAGTTCTGTTAAATTAAAAAAATAAAATAAAAAATTTATTTTACTTTATGTACATGGTATATATTTTGCGGTAACATCGAAAAGCTATAAGAAAATAATTTAATTATGATCTTGTCATTTTATATCAATATATATATATATATAGTACATGTTGATGTAGTGCATGCATTTGAGTGATTATTCATTTAATTAGAAACATATATGATTAGAAAATATATTCCTTTCCCTCCTATACTCCCAAATGAAGTAGATAATGGATATGATCATGATGTTCTAAAAACATCGTAAATACAAAGGTGTTAAAAATTATAATTATTTTTATTTAAAATATAATTTGGACTTTTATTATCGATTCTTTTTTTTCTTAATCTATAAATAAAAACATATGACATCATAATCTACGGACATTTTAAACGCAAGTTGAAACAATGGAATCACTTTACCTTAAAGGTTGCTGAAGCCTTCAAAGCGTTCTTTAATTAGATCTACTTTAATTTATAAATTTACTTTTACTTTATGGCTAAATCATTTCTCTATTTATTTATTGACAAATATGCTTAAACGCTTTGATCTAAATATTTGATCACAACTATTTAGTTTGTTGATTCAACTTCGTTAAGCTTCATTGCATAGTATTTTAGTTTATGATATTATTTACATGGAAATATTTAGTTTATAAAAAAAGTTATAAAAAGTACTCAATTATAAATTTGCATTAGACTTTAAAACTTGAATTAGATCTTGGCTACCAAATAACAGACCGAAAATGAATAAATAAATAAAAAGAAGAAATGAAGTTGCCAAGAAGCTTCTCCGGTCTCATTCATGAACGAATAAGTTAATAAAATTTATAAATTTAATTTTATAGCCATTTATTAAGAATGAATGACTGCCCGAGAAGAGGCCCACCACCATGAATAAAAATGAAGTTGCCGGAGATATTTGTGGCTAAGGTATAAGATTTTTGTAAAGCTATTATGCGTTATTATTGTGCAGTTCTCACCATGATCGTTAAGTCTGCTTTACCTTCTAGTTTTCTTTGCCACTGTCATGCTCTTTCATTTAAGCTTTCTCAACTTCTCTCCCTATTAGGAATTACAATACAATAACTGAATATAATATAGAAATTAGATTGTGAACTGAGATAAATATTTCATAGATTATAACTTTAAAGGGTTTGGGTTTTTATTTATCTTAAATTTAAAATGCACACTTTATTTTTCCTTATTTCTAAGGAATATTGCTCGTCATATCTACCACCATTTGCTCAGAAACACACAGCTTGGTCTTGGCCATTTTCACTTGAGGATGGTGAAAGCTAATTAGTCCAGACAGGTGGCACGACCTTCTTGCATGGAAATTCTATTTTTGGAGATGAAATGATTGAAATAAAAGTTAAATAAAATATAGTTAGAATATATTTTTTAATATTATTTTTGTTTTGAAATTTTAAAAAGTTGAATTGTTTATTTTATTGTGTGAAAATTTGATAAAATTGGAATAATTAAATGAGATGAGATGAGATTAGATGTTCTGTGAAAGTGAACGAGATCGTAATACGTACTGTTAGAGTCCATATGATATACAAGAATAACAATTTCATGATCGTATTCAATTATTAAAGACATCGATGTAGAGATACAAAGATTGAAAGCCATCTTCAAAAGTGTCGGACATATGTATATATATAACTTTACTTGAATTTGCAATATCATAGATGAGACCGACGTTCCACATTTTTTTCAATGCAAGTCAAAATAAATGAAATTCTAAATTTTTTATAGATTAATATAGAGTGGTTAAACTTAATGTGAATGGTGCTTAATTTGTTTGTAGATCCATCTTTGGCCATAAATCTCGAGTGCACGTATACGAATATTTAGAGGAATATTGATGCAGAAGGAATACTTATGGCTCTAAGCAAATTGGAACATGAAGTGAATGATGAGGTGAGGATAGTTATGATATTAATAGCTCATTTTAATACACAGTTAGATCGAGTGGGTATGAGCTGAATGCGCTTGAGAATGAGAAGTTGGGCGAAAAGTAGACGTTGCAAGCATAAGGTTTTGGTCATCGTATATAATATTCATTGGGCTTGCAATTAGGAAATTCAGATTTGGGCTTTTAAAAAAAAAACAATCTCCCAATAAGAGTATATGAAACTTTGCTGATGAATACATAAAGTACTTTCAAGTTTGTGAGAGTGGATTTATTGCTGAAGATATATTTTGCTTTTAAACAATAGTTTAGATTTGCTTTCAAACCATATTTTCCTTTTTTATTTTTATTTTTTGGTTTTTTTATTATTAATTAAAATAAAATAAAAAATATTCGTCTCTCGAATATTTATCTGTAGAGGTTGAGTTTACTTTGTCTATGAAAAGTGAGGTTGAGTTTCTATTTAAGCAAAGAGTGATGTCTCTTAAACATTTGTCTGTAAAAAATATCAGTAATAATAAAGATCAGACTAGTCACAAAAGAAAATAATATATTAGTAAAGTTTCAAATATATTATTTTGATTTATGATGTCATGTTTGATGTGTACATTCTAAAATGTATCCAATTATGAATATAAATTTTTCTTATGAATTAATAATAACAGTTTTTTCTTCATAAAACGAATATATATAATTAGAAACGATTAAAAATAAAATTATATTTTTGTTAGATTTAATTGTTAGAATAATGTCTTTTATACCATTAAATAGATAAATATTAATAATAATAAAAAAAATAATCAAATGATTGATTGACTGACCTCGAGAAGTGGCCCACCACCATGACTATGGGTAAAAGTAAAACAAAAGGAAGTTGCTGAAGAATTTTGTGGCCGCCTTCTTGGACTAACTCATAGGCTGTTTGTAGCTTCAAAAGCATTCTCGTTGATACGGATCGAATGTAAATGTAAATGTAAATGTAAATGAATAATGCTAGAGGCCCCGCTCCCAACAACCGCTGGAGCCACCTTTGGCCTTTTTATTTTTATTTTTTAACTTGGTGATTAATGATATTGTGATATTGCGATTTTTTTAATGGTATTGTGATTTTTTTAAAAAAAATTTAAAAAAAAAATACATATAATAAAAAGACTTAAAAAAAAATATTAAAACCACTAACTTAGCTCAGGTACTTCGGCCTAGTTTGTTTACACAATCTATCTCATTTTATTCTATTTAATTATTATAATTTTTTTAAATTTTCAAACAAAATATGATAAACAATCTAATTTTTTTCAAATTTTAAAAAAAAATTATATTAAAAAATTATATTCTAATAATATTTTATTCAACTTTTATCTTATCTCATCTATATAATCAAACTAAACTTGTTACAAGTCTAAGGATTCGTGTGCCGTGTGTTAATCACAATCGTTTTTACACTTAAATTTTTTACTTCTTGATTGTTGCCTTTAAGTACTAGAGAAATTTATCTCAAGATAAAGTAGTACTTGTCATCACCTTACCATTTGCTAATAAACACACTTGGTCTTGGCCATTTTCACTTGAGACTAGTTGTTGGAGGTAAAATTAGTGCAATCTACCAAAAGCTTATAAGAAATTAAAGTTGAAATACAAGACATAAAATAAGGGAAAGACTTGAAGATGGGAAAAAGCTGGCAAGAAATCGTGAGGGGATAGAAATTCTATTATGATGTATTGTCAGATGCAAGATATTGTACATAACATTCTAGTGTAGGGACAGCTCGGAGATATTATTATGCATGGATTTCAATTCGCTTGAAAGCAATTGAGGAATTTGTGCATCATTTTCTTTCACCGAATTCTTTGTATTTGGCCCAATGAGATCACCACCAGGAAAATTGAAGTACTGTTTATAGTCAATTAAATTTATTAGGTCATGAATTAGGATGTGATCTATTTTCTTAACAAAAGACTCAGTTTCCAACTTTACACACCAACAGAAATATCTAACTAGTTTAGCTACACCCTAACCTAAAAAGAAAAAGGATATTCCTATCGAAATTATAACAAATAATAAGAGGAAGTTCCCATACATTGTGTGACATATATCAAATGCCTCTAATTTTACTGCTCCGAAAAGGTAGAAATATTATGAGCTTCTTTTAACTCTAATATTAATTAATAAATTAATTATGCCAATTCAGAAGACAACCATTTATTCTGATCTTTCCTTTTTCACATTAATATGATTTGATGTGATAAATTAGAATTTTATTAAATTAAAACTAAAGTAAAAGATACCATTTAATTTCATATACAACAAAAAATTATATGTTTTAATTTGTAAACTTTATTATTATGAGATTTATATCTTAACTATATATATATTTTAAATTTTTTACAGTAAATGAATTTAATTTTGATCTAGAAAAAACTTATTTTTGATTTAAATTTTATCATTTAATGTCATACATTTTGATGCAATGCATTGAAGATTATTCATTTAATTAGAAACATATATGATTAGAAAATATTAAAAATAAGAAAAAGAACAATATTTCTAATTTTAAAATACCCTTTACACCAATAAATAGATTAAAAAATAAATAATGAATGATCGACCTCGAGAAGAGGCCCTCCACCGTGCGTACCGAAAAAGTTTGGCCGCGTTAATCTTTGACCAAGGTATACGCTTTCTTGTACAGCTGTCAAGTGGTGTTTAGTTGGTGGTGGGGATTTGTATCATATTGATGAGCACAATTAGGCTCCCAGCAGTTTAACTTCATCCCAATTGCCCCAATTGCCTTGATGTATGCATTCATTAAACTAGGGTAGCTTTACGTAAAATTGGATCATAATTCTTTTGGGATCAATATAAGAATAATTAGAATCTAAGAAAATAAGAAAAAATATAATTAATATTAATTGGATCAATAGGTATCCCGACCCTACATGTATAACATCCAATAAAATAATCAAAAAATACGTTACACATTTTTTTAATGCAAGTCAAAATAAACAAAATTTCAAATTTTGAATAGATTAATATTATAGTGGTTAAACTTAATGTGAATGGTGTTTAATTTGTTTGTGGATCCATCTCTGGCCATAAATCTCGAGTAGACATCACAGATTCACATTTTAGATGAATATAGATGCGGGAGGGATGCTTATGGCTCTAAGCAATTAACTGGAATATGAAGTGAGTGATCAAGTGATGAGATGATTGCATATGGTAATCCAAATCGGGATTGGGGAGAAAACTACATTAATTCAATTTCAATACTAATCTATACATGTAGTATTGGAGATGGGGTATAATATATAATATTGTAATTTGTTTGAGATTTTTCTTGAATAGTATTATTTATTTGTATTCATTGCATATGTATTGCTTTCAAACAATAATTCTTTATTTTATTTTTTATTTAATTCGGAGTTTTGTATGACATGAAGATTGTATTAACCGTTTTTCTTTTTTCTTTTTTAAAAAAAAAAGAAAAGAAAAGAAAAGGAAAGTGAGGAAAAAAATAAAATAAAATAAGAAAGTACGCAAAATAGAATAAACATCCAATTAACTACCATCTATTTTCTTATTCAATCCCATAATTCTATTGAATACTTTTTTTGCAGTTTTGAAAAGGCAGAAAGAGATAGCTGTGAACTTGCAGATATATATATATACATAAATATATAAATATGTATATTTTAGAGGGAGGATCGATCATGTATAATTTATCCTAATATAATTAATTTCCTATATATATATATATTGAATTAGATAGACATATATATTAGGAAGTTGCCAAAGTATTTTCTCACATCTTTCTTCCATAAATTCTTATTCTCTCTGTAATGTTGACCATTGACTTAGATTAGTTTTCTATACAGGGAAGTTTCTCATCTCTAATATGCAAATTGATCTGTTTTGATATAATATGTTATAATTTATTTATAAAATAAAATTAAACTAAAATGAATTAATACAAAAAAAATATTGTTAGTTTGTGAACTAATTTTTTTTAACTTGTTGTTCTAATAAAAAGTTTTTTTTACATGGCATTTTGCAGTAGTAACAAAAAATAATAAGAAAATAATTTAATTTTAATCAAGGAATAATTTGAATTTTTAATTTGAATTTTGTTATGCAATGTTATATATGTTGATATAGTATATTTTAAGTGTTATTGATTTAATTAAGAACATATATAATTAGAAATGATCAAAATTAAAAAATAGTATTTTTCTTAGATCTAAGGGATTCGTGTATCGCGTGTTAATCACAATCATTTGCATACCATAAGTCATGATGATAACTCAAGGACCTAATTTTTTTAGTCTTGAATGATGCCTTCAATTTCGGAGGGAAATCCAATCTCCACTTTTTAAAAGACGAGTAGTTTAACTTATTATATATTGATTAGAAATGTTTTTTTCGAGATAAAGTGCATGTGGTAGGGTCATTGATTATTGCTATTGATCATGCATGTATATCGAAAAGAAGATTCCTCACTTGTCTCTCATTCAAAAATCAGAATAAATAATAATATTTCACTTGATTTGAATTATAATGTCGTTTACAACGTCAAATAGATTTAAAAAATTAAAAAGAAGGATTAGCCTCGAAATGAGAACCACCTCCTTGGGTAAAAGTTAGGAAGTTGCCGGAAGATTTTTCCACAGCAAAGACAAAATTAGTTGCACTCATTATTATAACAAATTCTTTGTGTAATAATTGAGGAAGTTGCTCATCATTCTCTGTCACGAAAATCTGTCTTTTAGGAATGAGAAATTTTATTTATAGTCTTCACTTGAAGACTGTACATGCAGGTCTTATATTAAATGAAAAAAATATTATTTTAAAAAGAATATTTTACTAATTTTAAAAAATGTTAAAGATAAAATTATCTATACCTATATTGTAGTTCTCAAATAGAGATTATACGTAACATTACTCTTTAAAAATATATTAATGTGGTGATTATTAATTTAATTAGCAATATGTATGATTAGAAAATATAATAATTAAAATAAATAATAATATTTCTCTTGATTTAATGTCCTTTACAAAATCAAATGGATCGATTAAAAAAAAAAAAAAAAAAAAGAGGAATGATTGGCCTCGACAAGGGGCCCACCAGCATGGGTCCATGTGTAAAAATTAGGAAGTTGCTGGAAGAAGCTTGTGGCCTAGTTCTTTGACTAACACCTACACTTTTTGTAAAGAATTATTTTCTTTCACCGAATTCTTTCATGTATTTCTTTACATTCTGTTTCCATGATCCCATGTCGAAGTTACCAATTAAGTAATAATAATAATAATAATAATAATAATAATAATAATAATAATAATAATAAATAAATAAATAAATAAATAAATAATAATAATAATAATAATAATTGAATGATTGATTGACTTATCTCGAGAAGTGGTCCACATTATGATTTTTTTATTTTATTTTGAAAGTTTATAAAAGAAATCCTATAATTTATAAATTATTGCTGAAGAATTTTGTGGCCGCCTTTTGACTAATTACGTAGAGGCTGTTTGTAACAACAATTCGCTTAAAAGCAATTGATATATTATTATGCATGAACTGTGCAATTCACTTTAAAGCAATTGAGATAGGAAGTTGCTCGTGATTTTCTTTGTATTTGGCCCACCATCAAGAAAATTAAAGTACTGTTTATAATCAAATTTATTAGGTGATGATTTAGAATATGACCTATTTTCTTAACAAGGGACTCAATTTCCAACTTTACACACGAAGATAAATATCTAACTACTTTAGCTAAGCCTAAAATTCCCAATATATTTATGTGAATTCATGAAATTATCTATTAATTTATTTGAAAAAAATTAGTTAGATCTTAATCTTGTAATTATTTAATTAATCAAACACATAAAGTAAATATATAAATTTATATAACACAATGATCGGTTACGAAAGAAAATTTTTAAAGAACTCTTTAAAAGTAAAACCATATAGAACTACCAACTCCAAAAAAATCAATTTTGTTATTTAAAAAACACTTTACAAGTAAGTCCTCAATTACAAAATTTTTGCTAATTGACTCTTTTACTTGATCCGACAAATGACACATTTGCCTCTATCTCGGTAGTAGCCAAAAATTCTGATGATCTTCAAATATTGTCTTTTTTCTGAAACTTCAGTGGCTAAAACTCAATTAATCAATTCTCCAACATGGAGCACGATCATATTTAAGGAGAAATGAGAAACAAGAAGAAAATTCTCAAATAAATTTTCTCCCTTAAGCTCACGGAATATATTGTCAATAATTCCTAGCAAAGACTCTCTAGAGAGTTATCAAACCGAATTCCTTTAAATTTAAAGTCTGGAAGAAGTTCTAATTGTAGTAGGACTTTTGCTGAAGGATCGAATCTGTCGTGAAGACGTCTCTTGACGGAATATATATTGACACTTCGCAATAATTCCTCTATGCTGTAACTGATTTCAATTTAACTTCTATTCTAAATAACCGCAGATTCCTATGGATTCAATTTTCACATAAATAACTTATCTAAAATAATCTCTATAACTTATATTATTATAGATAAAATCAATAAATAATTTACATTCATTTAAAATTATAAATTTAATAATAAAATAAACTATATCATTTAAGTCATCTAATCCTAATCAAAATCTTATTTTTACACCGCCTAACCAAATAAATAAATCAGGATATTCCTATTGAAATTATAATTTACATCATTAAATGTATATATGTGGGCGCGTTCTTTGACCAACGCATACGTAAGGAAAATGCTTAATGAAGTATTGTGTAAACAATCACAAAATGTTTCGTCCGTTGATTTTATATCCTTTAGTAAATTATAATTATTTTTATTTAAAATATAATCTAGATTTTTATTATCTCATCTTATCTATATTATCCTACAAACTTTGTTACAAGTCTAATTAAAGATGCCTAATTTGTCGCGTGTTAATTACAATTGTTTTTACAAATGATAAGTCGTGATGACTCAAACACCTAAATGTTTTACTCGCTGATTCTTGCCTTCAAAGTCTAGGGAGAAATTCAATCTCCACTCTTTACTTGACAAGTTTAACTTATATTGATCAGAAATTTTATCTTTAGATAAAGTAGTACTTGCCGTCGCCCTTCCATTTGCTCATAAACACACTTGATCTTGGCCATTTTCACTTGAGAATGGTTGTTGGAGGTAAAATTAGTGCGGTCCACCAAAAGCTGAAATTAAAGTTCAAGAAAAAGAGGATTTGATAATGACAATGCTTGATTGACATAATGTTGAAATACAAGACGTAAAAGAAGGGAATTAAAGACTTGAAGATGGGGAAAAGCTGGCAACAGATCGAGAGAGGATGGAAATTACATGGAGATTCAATTGTCAGAGATGTATTATCGGATGCATGATATTGCACATAACATTCCAGTGCAGGGATAACTAGGAAATATTATTATGGATTTACTTCAATTCACTTGAAAGCAATTAGGAAGTTGCTCATCATATTTTTTGTATTTGGCCCAATGAAATCACCAAATTGAAGTATTGTTTATAGTGAAATTTATTAGGTCATAATTTAGGATGTTATCTATTTTTTTAACAAATGACTCAATTTTCAACTTTACCCACGAAGAAAAATATCTAACTACTTTAGCTACACCCTAATTAAATAAAAAAAAATTAGGAGTTGTTTGATTTCATAATGATATCGTAAATTTGTAAATAATGCTGAAGTATTTAAATTATTTAATTTCAATTCACAAATTTTTAAAACTATCCTCAATTTTATATAAAGTTATAAAGTAGATATAAAAAAATTATAAAGGAATATCATTAACAATATATGATTAGAAAAGATAATAATTAAAATAAATAATAATATTTCTCTTGTTTTAATGTCCTTTTCAACATCAAATAGATTGATAATAAAAAATAAATAAATAAAAAATAATGATTGGCCTCGAGAAGAGCCCCATCGCCATGTTTAAAAATTAGGAAGTTGCCGGAGGAAGATTGTGGTCATCTTCTTTGCAAAGTTTTAAGATTTCTACCGTAGAGATCTTTTACCAATTATGGGAAATTTTGCCAGTATGTAAAATCCAGTTGCATGATATCAGTGCATGGCCATTTTGTAAATAAACTTGCTGATTAGGATTTCTGTGTAAAGTTGAACTTAAAAGAGGGGCTTTTTCGATTTATAGTTTTTTCCGTAAAGTTCAACAAGCTCTCTCTCTCTCTCCCTCTCCTACTAAGTACCAATTTCATTAGGCATAAAAGAGATCATTTACTTTGAATTTTTTCAAATTATATTCACATTTCAGGATTTATATGAGTCATTAAAAATAAAAATGCTATATGGGTCATTAAAAATACGTTGGATTGATAGTTGTAACTTGGTAGTTAATTGAATTGAATCTATTAAAATTGTTGATAACTAGTATTGATAAGTATTATTGAGTTTCTTATTATATTATCGTTATTTTATAATATAGTTTATATATATAATTTATTTATTTATATAGACTATTATGAAACAATACATTAAAATGGTATCAATATTAAAATATTTAGTTCCAATATCTTAATCAAAATAACTACTGAAATGGTATTCAAAACTTTAGTTGTTTACCAACCACTATACTTTTTGTAAAGAATTATTTTATTTCACCTAAGTCTTTGTCTTTATTTTATTTCACCAATAAGCTTCTCCTCGTTCTTTTATCAATAAGTTATTGAAATTGATATATACTATTTCTCAAACTTTAAATTTTGAATTAGGAACAATTTTAATTTGGATTTTAACTTTTGCCATTACATGCTATACACGTTGATGTAGTCCATTTCATGAGTGATTATTCACTTAATTAAAAAGAAATATATGATTAGAAAAGATAAACAAATAAAAAGAAGAATAATATTTCTCTGAGATTTCAAAATGTCCTAATTTACAGCACTAAATAGTTAAAAATAATAACAGATAATTGAGCCCGAGAAGAAAGGAAGTTGATAACAACTGTAAAACCTTTTTTAAAAGAGGCATATATAGTGAGGTCTCGCTTTTTTAGCAAGAGACCATTTCGAAATCGTGGAACTCAAAAAAATAAAAAAGTAAGAGACTCTATTGAAATTTCCCAATAAGATGTCATGATATTCTTTCTAAATGTGATATATTAGAATTTTATTAAATTAAAAATTAATTAAAAGTAACTATATAATTTCATATATCACAAAAAATATATATGTTAGTTTATAAACTTTATTATTATGAGATTTCTACTCGGACTATAATTTTTTTGACTTTTGCAGGAAAAGAATTTAATTTTGATCTAGAAAAAACTTATTTTTCATTTATATATTAAAAAATAATATACTAATTTAGCTACAGCCTAACCATTAATATCTGAAGTACATGCCATTCGGATGACACCCTTTTATTTTGTACCCCTGCAGATGGTCCCAGACCTTTAATGTCCAAGTCCGTGGATTGCGTATAAGGAATATTTATTTTAAAAGTAATACAATTATAAAAATATTTATGAAAATAAATTAATAAATTAATTTAATTTTATATGATATATTAGATTTATTTTACCATAAAAATAATTTTACTATATAACATATCATATCAAATCACGTATGTTTATAAATTTACTTTTATGAAATTACCTTCACGTGGTATCTATCTTGTGTAGTGTTTATCAACTTAGATCAATACTATACGGAATTACCTTCACGTGATGTCTATATTGTTCAGTATTTATCAACTTAGATCGTCTCTAAATAACCGAAACAATCACGTATATGTATGAAATTTATTCCTCCTCAAATAAAGAAGCGTGTAGCATGTAGATTGAGCGTGGACCCTTCAGTTTAGGCAAGTTTAAAAAGAGCTTTTAATTTGTTTTGGGATACATTCTTCTTGTATGTTTTGCCTCACGTGACTAGCTAGCTCGGCAATATCATGGTTTCTGGAGTCCATGATATATCTTTCATGGATAAAATTAACCACCTATATATAACGATATCTCGGTTAATGATACATCCATGTGTCAGTTAAATATAATACAGAAATCACATTGTGAATTGAGGTAAACATTTCATGGATTACAACTTTAAAGTGTTTAAACTTTTATTTTTTATTTTCTCATCGCGTATGCAAGTTTATAATATAGTATTACTATAGTTATATTTATTTTAGAAGTATTATAATTATAAAATATTCAAAAAGGTAAAATCACAAACTTATCATATAAACTCACAACTATTTAGTTAGTGATTCAACTTCATTAGACTTAAAAACTTAGATTAGATCTCGATCGGCTACTAAATAGCAAATCGAAAATAAATAAACAAATAAATAAAAAGGGGAAAGGAAGTTGCGAAGAAGTTTCTTTGGTCTCATTCCTTTACAATAAGTTATTAAAGTTTATATATACTGTCACTTTCAAGCAACCTGCCACCAAAGTTCCAAACCCAACCAAAGTACTCCTCTTGTCCTCTTATTACCGACTGTTGAGGACCAGATGGAATGCAAACGACTGTAAATTAATATGATATATGTAGTATAAAAATAAATTTATAAATTAATATATTAATTTATAAATTTAATTTTATAATCACTTGTCAAGAATGAATGACTAGTCCCAAGAAGAGGCACACCACATGAATAAAAGGAAAGTGGTCGAAGAAGTTTGTGCCAAGGTATAAGGCTCTTGTAAAGCTATTATACATTATTATTGTGCAGTCCTCGTCATGATCGTCAAGTCTGCTTTACCTTCTGTCTCTTTGTCACTGTCATGCTCTGTCATTTCAATTTTCTTAACTTTTGTCTCCAGGAATTACAATACAGTAACTAAATATAATACAAAATTTAGATTGTGAATTGAGGTAAATATTCATGGATAATAACTTTAAAAGGTTTCGATTTTTATTTTTATTTTTATTTTTATTTTTCCATCGCGTAGCAATTTTATAATTCTAGAATTATATTTATTTTAAAAATATTATAGTTGTAAAGAGATTTATAAAAATAAACTTACTAATTAATTTAATTTCATATGATATATTAAATATACTTTACCATAAAAGTAACTTTACTATTTAACATATCATATCTATTTTTAAATTTTCATTTATAAAATATTTTTATAACTAAATCATTTCTCTATTTATTTATTCACAAATATGCCTAAACGCTTTGATCTAGCTGTCCGACAAGTATTTGGTTGGTTGATTCAACTTTGTTAAGTTTCATTGCATAATATTTTAGTTTATATTATTATTTAAATAGAAATGTAGTCCATTTCACGATGAGTGATTATTCATTTAATTAAAACGATACATGATTAGAAAAGATAAAAAAAAAAAAAAGTAAAAGGAAGAACAATATTTCTCCTTGTTATTCTATTTATCATCTCCTCTCATATATAACCTATAATATAATTACTCTTTTCGTTTATATTTCATTCCTTCCTAAACTCCCAAACGAAGTATATATTATCATTTAATTTTAACAATATGCTTTTGTGCTTAAACAATAAGATATCATGATATTTCTTAATTGTTAAGTTTATAAAAGAAATCTCATAATTTATAAACTAATGTGACCAAATGGGATAAGTTAAAATTTTTAAAAATGAAACTAAAGTAAAAGGAACTATAATATACAACAAAAAAACCATATTAATGAATTTGTAAAATTTATTATTATATGAATTTTAGTTTTTATATCAATATATATGTCATTTTATATAAGTGATTATTAATTTAATTAAAGAATATATATGATTAGAAAAGATAAAAAGTTAAAAAGAAGAACAATATTTTTCTTAGATTGAAAATGTCGTAATTTACAGTACTAAATAATTAAAAAGTAATAAGTAATGATTGAGTAAAAAGCAAGTTGTTGAAGAAATATGTGGCCGCGTTCTTTGACCAAGGTAGAAGAAAGAGGCTCAACCCACCGACCGGAATGTCAGTTAATGATACATCCATGTGTTGCATCTCATCTTTTCCTTTTCTCTACTTTCTATATGATGCAACGCGCAAGTTCCCAAGAAGTTCTTCTTGCAACGCGGTATCCACTTCTTTAAACTTATACAGGGAGCCCAATCGTCATCCACGGTATATCCATCTCCAACTAATTACACTTTACATCCAAAATGTCTTCTTCCATCGCATTACCAGGAGTCCTTTCCTCTCAATGGAATTATGATGTATTCTTAAGCTTTCGCGGTGAGGATACCCGCAATGGTTTTACTGGTCATCTTTACCATGCTTTGGATCAAAAGGGAATCAACACTTACAAAGATGATGTGGAGCTGAGAAGAGGTGAAGAAATTTCACCTGCACTTTTAAAGGCCATTCAAGAGTCAAAGATTTCGATCGTTATCTTTTCTGAAAACTATGCATCATCTACTTGGTGTTTGGATGAGCTTTTAAAGATTCTAGAGTGTAAAGAATCAAAACAACAGAAGGTTTTTCCAGTATTTTACAAAGTCGAGCCATCGACAGTACGGCAACAAAAAAATAGTTTTAAAGAAGCATTGGATAAACATGAAGACAAGTTTAAGGATGATGCTAAAGTTCAGAAGTGGAAGACTGCCTTAAAACAAGCTGCCGATCTATCCGGTTTCCATTTAAAGATCGAGGAGTAAGTCCAACATGAACTCTTATCCCTCTATCGATTCATATATTTTTTGAGTTTTGATATATGTATGTACATATATATATATATATATATATATATATGTAGTGCATGTACATGCGTTAGAATTAAATCCATGATCACTTGAGACTAGGCTTCAATTGCAACTTTTGCTTCCATATATTCTTAATTTGAAAAACAAAGAAATTTGAGATATATAATTTACTTTTGATCAGATTACATCCTTCGTAGAAATATATATATATATATATATATATATATATAGTGAGAAGCTGTAATTTAGGCCATTTTTACTTCTCAAAAACATCTCTATCTCATCATTATAATTTTTATAAATTCTTATATAAAATATAATAAATAATTTAACTTTTTCAAATTTTAAAATAAAATTAATATTAAAAAATTATATTATAATAAGATTTTATTTATTATTATTTAAAACATTTAATCTCATTTCATATATCTAACATGATGGAGATAGAGAGAGAGAAATAGAGAGAATGCGAGGGAGAGAGTTAGAGAGAGATAGACATGCAGAGAGATAGAGAGTGAGTGTGATGAATACAAAGACTCGGCTCACTAAGGCCAGCATATGAAGGACATGGCAAGGCGGGGTGGCGATGATTAGAGTTTTTGAATCCAAAATGGGTGGGGGGTTTCGTGTTACAGAAAGAGAGGGCGATCCGCGATAGAGGGAGGATTGGGAAGGAGAGAGGAATTAGGGCTAGTGTGAAATAGGACAAAACGGCGCCATTTTGAGGAGATGGGCAGGCCTTCTCCTAAGGATTTGGGGCCTTAGTTGTGGGCTGGGCTTGGGCTTTTGGGGCTGGCTTCATATTATGCATGACCAAAATGTAGAAGCCCTCAACTCTAAAAATTGTGTTCATACTGATGTTTATTTACGTACGTAATAACACTTCTCACACTCTAACTACGGTTTTTCTTTTCTTTTTTTTTTTTATTCTTTTTTTAACCTTAAATTAAAAAGGATGTATAATATAAACCCTAAGAGATTGCATACATTTATGATTTACCCATTAAATTGGTCAAGCGGCACTTTCTTGATATTTATTGTCAAATTAAATTGGAAGGTACAAACTAAGTAAAATTGAAGATGGGTGGTATTTTTTTAACACATAAATGTCAGGTACTAAAAAAAATTACTACAACGATTAAAGAAAACAGTGAACAAAGAATGACGACCTACATGGCTTTGGTTCTCCACTATTTTGAGAGTCCGATTTATTTTCCCTTTTTCTTAGTCTTGAATTTGATAAAGACGATCTCTACACCTTCTTCGATCACCACTTACGATGATAGTTTTAGTATAGTACTTCAGCTAGCCATGCGAATTGTTACACTTTTAAAATTCATATGTTTTTAACGATTGCTAGTTCAAAAAAGATTGATATTTATCGTCTAGAGTATGTACGTTTCATGCACTCTTTTTAAAAAAAAAAGTAGATTAATTTGGGCCCCTCATGTAAGAATTATTTTATTAATGATGGAATTCACATTTTTTCAAATTGAGTGTGTGAAGTTTGCACAACTTAAGATTATTCTAGCATTACTCTAATGAGAATAAAATTAACTTGTGCCTCGTCATTTATTACATGAGAATAAAATTATGCGTAAATTATGTTCCCATGTCTTTTAACATGAGGAAGTCAAATTCATGAATTTTCTTTTAATCCTTTTGCATTGGCAGGAACGAATCTAAATTTATCGAAGAAATTGTTCAAGAGGTCTCAAAAATAGTACTAAATCGTACATATTTGCATGTTGCTGAGTATCCAGTGGGAATAAACTCTCGTGTAGAAGATATTAGTGAGCTATTATGTATTGAGGAGAATGACATACGCATGATAGGGATTTTTGGTGTCGGTGGAATTGGGAAAACAACTATTGCAAAAGAGATGTATAACTGCATTACTGATCAATTTGAAGGCAGCTGTTTTCTTGCAAATGTTAGAGAATCTTCAAAACAAGATCAAGGTGGTCTCGTAAAGTTGCAAGAGACAATTCTTTCTGAAATTCTTAAAGATTCAAGTTTGAAAGTTAGTAATGTTGATCGAGGAATCAATTTGATAATGGAGAAACTTCGCTGTAAAAGAATTCTTTTGGTTCTTGATGATGTTGATTGTTTGGACCAATTAAAAAAATTATGTGGAGGATGCAATTGGTTTGGTTCTGCTAGTCGAATCATCATAACAACAAGGGATGAGGGTTTACTAACTAAGCATAGTGTTCATTTCAAATATCGTATGAAGGAAATGGATCACCATGAAGCTCTTCAGCTCTTTAGCCAGCATGCTTTCAAAAGTGACAAACCTGATGATGCTTTTGCGGATGTCATAAAACTTGCACTAAAGTGTGCTGACGGCCTTCCACTCGCTTTACAAGTGATAGGCTCAAATCTATATGGAGAAGATATAGATTTTTGGAAAAGCGAATTGGAAAAGTACAAAAGAATTCCAGAAGAAAATATCCACAAAAAACTCAAAATAAGTTACGATGGATTAGATTATCATACAAAAAAGATTTTTCTTGACATTGCATGTTTCTTCAAAGGATACAACAGAGATTATGTCACTAAAATATTGAATGGTTGTGGTTTCTTTGCCGATGCTGGTATCAAAAAACTCGAAGATAAATGTCTCATAACTAATGATGTATGGCGACTGGGGATGCATGACTTACTAGAAGATATGGGTAGAGAAATTGTCCGACAAGAATCACCCGAAGAACCTGGCAAGCGGAGTAGATTATACTTTCATGAAGATGTTCGTGAAGTACTTGAAAAAAATAAGGTAAGATTTTCCCTAGAAATATAATTCTACTTCCAAGTTCTTTTGTTTTTTTTTTATTTTTTCAATTGAAGCTATTATTAAATTAAAAGAAATGGATCCAGAAATACATATAAATTATTATATAGACACATACGTACCCTCTACATGAAATATTTTCCCAATTTTGTAAATAAAATAATTTTAATAAAGAAATACAAATAAAATCATGAAAGCCAATTCACATTTTCTCCATTTTTCTAAAAAGGCAAAATGCTATGATTATCTGATACTTTTTTAGTATTTTAAACAGAGTAATACGTATTAAAAGGAAGAAGTATATATGACTTTGACATTTGAACGTACATACTCATTTCTAGAAATCTAAATGATAAAATAAGGCTATTCCTTTTGAAATCTAAATAAAAACACCATATGAAGAAAGGTGAGGCCTATGTTTGTTATTTCCTTCTTAATAAATGAAATAGTGATGTACACACGTATTGTAAGAAAAATACATATAATCGTAGCTTGTTCAACTTATATATAGTTCATGAACACTTGCGCAAGTAGTGTTGAATTATAGGGAATTTATCTTTGATTTTTGATAGAACACTTGTGCATTCTCACATTAGGGAACAGAGCAAATTGAAGGCATATTGATAGAGATGCCTCGGAAGGACAGCAGGATACATTTGGATTCTGATGTGTTTGCAAAAATGGAAAAACTTAGAATACTAAAAGTTAGTATCTTCGATGACGTCATTTTTTGTGGTGGATTGAATTATCTCTCTAATGAGTTAAGAGTTCTTAGATGGCCCAAATGTCCTTTGCTCTTTTTGCCATCTTCTTTTCATGGAGAGAAACTCATTGAGTTCAGTATCAAAGGAAGCAATATTAGAGATTTAGGCACGAGATTGCAATCTAAGGTAAGTATTTTTATTTTCAATATCATGTGGATCTGTCTTAGTTTTAAGGTATGCTGCAAATGTCCTTTAATTGTTAATACATTTCCTTTATTTTCTTCTTTTCAAACAGAACTTAACCAGTATAGATCTCAGTAACTGTGAGTACTTGACAAATATATCGGATCTTTCAAGTTGCTCAAATCTAGAGAAGTTGTTTTTACATGGATGTACAAGTTTAGTTGAGGTTCATGATTCTGTTGGATTTTTGGATAAGCTTGTTCAATTGTATTTTCGCTATTGTTTCAACCTAAAGAAGTTGCCAAGAAGCTTCAAGTTGAGATGTCTAGAATTACTTGCACTTGACGGTTGTACTAGTCTTGAATACTTTCCAGAAATTGAGTGTGAAATGAAATATTTGAATTGTGTCGAGTTAACAAGCTGCGGAATACAGGAGCTACCTTCATCCATTACATACCTCACTGGGCTCAATACGTTATATATAAATGGTTGCGACAACTTTGTGCATTTTCCAGTGAACATTTTTCAGTTGGAACATCTACAAGATGTTTCCATCACTTGTTGTCCAAATTTTGTAAATTTTGGAAAGGAGGTGGGGCATAATGGACAATTCGTGCCATGCATACAGGAAAATGAAATTTCTTCAAGTATGGAATTGTCGCCTCCAGAATCAAATAATTTATTTAGGACATTTAATTTCTCATCCAGTTTGAGAGAATTATATCTATGTCGTAGTGGTATTGTTAGCCTTCCTCCATGCATTGAAAGATTTGTTGGATTGTCTGAACTTTATGTGACATGCTGCGAGCAACTTGAAGAAATTCTATACCTTCCACCAAATATAGAAGAGGTAGATGCCAGTGGATGTTCCAACCTAAAGAGTTTCTTACCAAAATCAAATAATTTATCTCGAACATATAATTTCTCATCCAGTTTGAGGACTTTAAATCTATCTGATAGTGGTATTGTTAGCCTTCCTCCATGCATCAAAAGATTTGTTGGATTGTCTAAACTTTATTTGACAGACTGCAAGCAACTTGAAGAAATTCTACACCTTCCACCAAATATAGAAGAGGTAGATGCCAGTGGATGTTCCAGCCTAAAGAGTTTCTTACCAAAATCAAATAATAGATTATCCAGTTTGAGGACATTAAATCTATCTGGTAGTGGTATTGTTAGCCTTCGTCCATGCATCGAAGGATTTGTTGGATTGTCTAAACTTGATTTGAGAGAATGCAAGCAACTTGAAGAAATTCTACACCTTCCACCAAATATAAAATGGGTAGATGCCAGTGGATGCGTGTTATTGGAACGCTTTCCTCATGTATCGACAGAATCTTCATTTGGTACACCCGACTTAAAACGGCTAACAAGGATTGACTTATCGGAATGCAATAAAGTGAAAGTGGATGTAGGGAATCATGCGCCAGATCCATTATGGGTTCAGGTATACATGTCCCATCTATTTGATCTCAACTTCTTTCTACTTCGTATTTGATAGCTTGTATTTATTTTCTAACATATACTTGGTTTAATAGGAACGCTTTCGGGGGAAAGATTCAAGTACAATTATATATTCAGGAAGTAGGATTCCAGAGTGGTTCAAGTATTGCGAGGAGACTACTTCATTAAGTAAATCTATTGAAGTAGAAATTGATCGTAATGTGTCCATGTGTTTTGGGCATCAGATCGTGGCATTAGTTTTGTGTTTTGTTGTGGGACCTCTTCTAGCATGGAGTTTTAATATCTCAATAAACGGCCAGCGGATTGGATTATGGGGTTCAATGTGCCCACATGATCGTGTATGTCTAAAATACATAGCTGGAAATTCTATTGATGAGATTCTGTCAAGAAGTTACAGGGAGGGGAACAATAATATGAGGTTTACATTTGAAAGTGATTCAGAGAAAGCAGTCTTAAAAAGTGTCGGAGTCCATCTAATATACGGGAAGGACAATTTCATTAATCCTATTCAACTTTCAAAGAGATCTCCAGATGATGGTGAGCATGACTTGGAACCCGATTGGAACCCACAACAGAAGCGTCAATCTTCAACCACAAGAATTATGTAATTCAAGGATGCTAATGTTGATTTAATTATTGAAGATTTGGATTTAGAACTTCGACTTGGGTAAGTGATAATAGCCGAATTTGTGCAGAATTTTACTAAATTAAATAAAGCATTATCACAATTATGCAATCATGTTAATTCTTATATTTTTATTAGACTTGAAATATTTATTTTTCTTACTTAAATTTAAGTTTATATTAATGAAGGAATTGAAATTCAGAAAAGAATCGAAGTTGCGGAAGGAATCAAAGTTGGGGGAAAGAACTGCAACGGTAACAAACTTGCAGCGCCTATATTTACATTTTGAGAGATTTTTATTCTTCTTTAGTTTCGTTTTAAATACTGCTTTGATGTTTATTTACATGCATATTTTAGAATTTAATTTCATGAACAAGCCTAGCTAAATTTTCAACTAAGGTTGAGAATGAAACCACCTTGAAGATTATTAATATTATTTATGAGATTGATTTTTACCAACTATCGACGCTTTCAACGATTTATTATTCTTGTTTCATATCAATTGAGAGGGATAAAATTCTTGACATGAGTTCAATCATGTTTTTATCATGATTTAGAATAATCTTAATCAGCTGATATCTTAGAAAACATTTTTATGGAAAATTAGTAGTCTTTTAAAGGTATTTTTTAGTTTTAAGTGACACAGAATGAACCTATCTCGAATTGTTTTGCAATGGCTAAAACCTTGCATTCACAGGATGCTTGTGGAATTTGTAGCAAAGTAATCTCCTCGACCACTTTACTAGAATTTCAGTACATATATTAATATATACACCAGGAATATTGAAACAGGTTCAAAGGCCTCAAAGAATATGTTTTTAGACCAAGACCAGATCAGTAATGGAGATTTAAGGATGCTGGATGAATTGTTATACTAGGCATTATAAGGTCTCCATTGAAAGGCAGAAATTAATGACCAAATTTATGTGTGGAGGGAAGAAAGGTAATGTGCATGGAGCTGGTTTTCTTAACATTTGTGTGTTACGCACAAAACTGTCCAGGAACACATCAAAGACGATATTTAAGTGGTTCAGTAATTTGCTCCACTGGAGCCAAAATTTACTAAGTTTGTATGAGATTACAAACTCTCAAAATTTCTCACGTCCACTCTCTCTGATTTTGCACACACTGACTTCACACATCAGAGCTCTCCTTTTATATGAGAAGCTCTACTAAATGAGACAGTTGGGGAGCTGGTGGAGTTATGTCCAACCTCCAACAACATTTGGACGATGCAAAGCAGCCTTTCCTGTGTTGGTTTCATACTTAGGTAGCTGTTTTCAACATTGTGTTGTTTTTTTTCTTTTTCCGCATACTGTAATTGTCGATCTTCTTGGGCTATATTTGTCAAAATACAGGGTAATTGCTGAAAGTTTCTGGTTTGAGAAATGACACAAATCAAAGGTCCTAAAGCTCTGGATTGGATTATTATCATACTTTTGTACCCATTTCATTCCAAAAGATTGAATTTATTGTCAAGAACTACAGGCATGATCTAGATTGTTAAATGGGTTCTGCCCCTGAAGATTTGTCAGGTAGGAAATCCTACATATTTATTTATTTTTATTATGAATTTATTTTTCTAATTCTTGTGTTGTTAGAATATGTGTACAATGCATGAATCGGTTAGTTATTAGTGCTTGCTAGATATGTTCTAATTATAACAAGAAATGTGTAATTTGTTAGTAACAAGGCATTTTTTTTAAAAAAAAGAAATAAAGTCATAATGAGTTTCCAAATTAGTGTAAAAAATTTATTCATGAAGTCCCATATTTTCCAAAAAAAAAAAAAGTAGAAATTTTAACTAAGACCTATATTTGAGTGATGTGTAAGTTGTTGGTCTTGGTTTTTCATTTGCTGTTGCTACAGCTTATCTGATTGCGTCAAAGCTCTTACATGCTTTCTGTACCATAGCTGAAAAGTTGTTTTTATGGTTTTTAGTTTTGTAAAAAAAAAAAAAAAAAAGAGGGAGGGAGAAGAATCAATTTGATAAAAGAAAGACTTTGCTGCGAAAAGATTCTTTTAGTTCTTGATGATGTCGATCAGCCAAATCAATTGGAAAATTTATGTGAAAGATGTGATTGGTTTGGTTTAGGAAGTCAAATAATCATAACAACAAAGGATAAACATCTACTAGCCATGCATGATATATATTTGACATATAACATGAAGGAATTGGATGACAATGAAGCTATTCAACTCTTTAGCCAGAATGCCTTCAAAAGTGACAAACCCAATGACAGAGGGTCTTCCACTCGTTTTAATAGTGGTGGGCTCGGATCTATGCGGTAGAGATATATCTTATTGGAAAAGTGTATTGGAAAAATACAAAAGAATTCTGGAGGAAAATATTCAAGAAAAATTAAGAATAAGTTACAATGGAGTAGAGCCAAATGAGAGAAATATTTTCCTTGATATTGCATGTTTTTTCAGAGGGAAGGATGCAAGATATGTCACTAAAATACTGGATAGTTGTGGCTTCTTTCCAAATGCTGGTATCGAAAAGCTTATTGACAAATGCCTCATAAGTATTGATAAGTATGATAGATTGACCATGCATGACTTGTTGCAAGATATGGGTAGAGAAGTTGTTCGACAAGAGTCACCAAGAGAGCCTGGCAGATGTAGTAGGTTATGGTTTCATGAAAACGTTTGTTATGTACTTGAAGAAAATACGGTAAGATTCACTATAACATGTGCTTTAATTTTTAATTTGTCTTTTTTTTTTTTCCTAGTGAACCTGTTAGGGGTTTTGTTTTAGAAGAAAATGGAATTAGAAATACAAAGGTACACAGCAACATTAGCCGTATTAAGCTGTCGATCTGAAGTAGTGTAAATAAAGATAGATGAATGAAGTCTAAGTTTCTTCGTTATAAATTTTTACAAAGTGAAATAGCGATGTATACATATGTATGTGTGTTCTGATAAGACAAAATACATAATTTTTTGCAATTGTTGAACTATGTAGAACTTTCATTCTTTGCTTTTGCCAGCACACTTGGGCATTCTTTGCTCTGGCTAGGGAACAAAATTGTTTTTGTACTCGAGTAGTGATATTGTTAGTCTTCCCACATCCATCAAAAGAGTTAATGGATTAAAACAACTTAGGTTGGAGGCTTGCAGGCAACTTCAAGAAATTCTAGAGCTTCCACCCAATATAGAAGTGGTGTATGCTAATGGATGCATCTCATTCGAAAGGTTTCCCGAAGTATCAAGAAAGTTTCAATTCAATACTTGCAACTTAAGGGCACTTCGATGGACTGAATTGTTCAGATGCTATAAAATGTTTGTGAATATACGGATTCATGTGGCAAATCCTTTATTCGATGAGGTATCTCTTTCACACTCACCCCCCCCCCCTCTCTCTCTCTCTGATGTTTCTTTCTTTCTTTTTTTCCTTTCCTTTTATGTGACATGTTTGAAACATAGTTTTTTAACAGGGACATCTTAATGACTATTTTGGCGGCATTATATTTCCGGGAAGTATGATTCCTGACTGGTTAATCCATTGTAAGGAGGCTTCAAATACTCGATCATGTGAAATAGATATTGATGGGCTTCTATACTGGGGGGAGATTATAGGAATTGCTGTGCATGCTGCTGTTGGACCTATTTTTGCGATCTCTATAGAAACTCCCCTTCATCTTCTTAATGTTGACATCACCTATAACGGCGTAAGAAAGCTTTGTAAAGAAAGGATACTTCACTCATGGGGTTTAGATCATGAATGGTTGGAATACTCTGTTCTAGAACCTTTCCAGCTAAAAGGGAATAGTCTAAATGTTAACTTTACTTGTTATTTAAACTCATTATCCCTTAAACGTTGTGGAGTCCAGTTGGTGCATAAGCATGCAGATAATGCTAAAGATCATTCAGATGTGTTCTATGAGCATGATTGCGACTTGGAATTTGACTATTATTCACAACAGAATAGGCGTTCTACAACCTTGGATATCAAAAATTTGAACTTAGAGGATACTCAACTTGGTGAGTCCCTACTAAACTAATCAAATCACTCACAACATTGATCAACCTACCATCCTTTCTTCATTCATTACCCAAATGCTTGTTTTTTTCTAGATTTATTTTCAAATCTCACTCCTAACACTAAACACACTTGCTAGTTTTCATCACCGAGGAACCTGCAATTCTTATTATGTTCCAAAGTTAACAACTCAAGATGGGGGTCGTTAAAGAGTATGTGCAACCATACTTGTGTTGGCAGATTTCCTATACAAGAAACTAATAGCTCATGTTTAAATCGTGAGTCTAAGTGATTCATGTGTCACATGTTAATCTTAGTCTTTTACAAGTGATGACTTAGAAACCAAGTGTTTTTCTCTTGAGAATAGTCTTCAAATCCTTGGGGGAAATCCAATCTCCACTCTTCACAGTTTTACAGGACACGTTTAAACTCAAAATATATTGAGAAATGTTTTCTCGAAATAAAGCACTCTTGTTATGGTAATTGATTACTCTATTCACGTATGCATATATGTTTGTGAATAAGTTTCAGGTTACTTAGGATAAAAATTTAATTTGTCAATCTTTCTTAGGATTGCACATCATGCCACTATTTGCTCAGAAACAGACTACTTGGTCTTAGCCAACTTCACATGAGGCTGGTGAAAGCTCATCTAGACAGGTGGCTCGACCTTCCTAGATGGAAACTATTGTCGGAGATGGATTGTAGGATAGATGCACATGTTGCTCCAGTGAGACAGCTCAAAGATATTGCATCTAGACTTAAGAACATAGAGATTCAACTCCAAGATCTACAGAGTGCCCTCAAGGAAAATGTACCATAACCAGCAGAGGATTGATCCTACAGGGCTTGATTCACATTCTATTTCTACCTGCTAACTTTTCGTTATGTTTGTATTGCACCGTACTCCCTTTGAGCATGTTATTTCAGCATGTTTTTGTGTCTGTTGTGGAGCTATTATGGAGCTTTGATTCACTTCTAAAGTGATATTTGGTCGAGCTATTATGGAGTGGATGATCTAGAACAGTAAAAGGGATGAAAAAATAA
Organism: Carya illinoinensis; assembly: GCF_018687715.1. NCBI lineage: Eukaryota > Viridiplantae > Streptophyta > Magnoliopsida > Fagales > Juglandaceae > Carya > Carya illinoinensis. The sequence goes on along the minus strand of NC_056766.1, from coordinate 41,273,852 downwards.
ATGTTTGAAGAAGGCTGATTGGTATGCCTAATATACTTCCAACAATGAAGATTGATTGATTTTCCTTTAAAGAAGCATGATTATGTCATATTACTGGACGTCATGAGGCATGAGTGCTCAGGGCATGTTTTGAAGTATTGCATGCATATTTATCAATCAAAACCAGAAATGAAAAAAGTTTATGGAAAGAATTCTTTCACTATTAGCATGCTTAGAATTTCAATTGCATTATCACATGGTGACTTGTGAATAAGCATCCATTGAAATTTCATGTATCTTAGAAAACATTTTTATGGGAAATTAGTACTCTTTTAAAGGTATTTTTTAGTTCAAGTGAACACAGAAAAATCTCGAATTTTTTTGCAATAGCTCGAACATTGCATTCATAGGGTGCTTGTGGAATTTGCAGCAAAGTAATCTCCTCGACCACTTTACTGGAATTTCAGTACATATATATACACTAGGAATATTGAAACAGGTTCAAAGGCCTCAAAGAATATGTTTATAGACCAAGACCTGATCTATAAAGGGAGATTTAAATGCCTTGAAAACTATGTTTTACAGACCTAATGACCATAAGAAGGGTAATTTGAATAAGTTTATAATTGTACAGCATAACATAAAAGGATTTATAATTTTCTAGGATTATTTTCGAGTTCACCAAATAAGATATGTACTGGACCTGATTTCTTAACCCTTTTTCGCCTTTTCAGCTTTCTATTAGACTATGATGACCACTTCCCGTATTGGAAAGGATGCTGGATGAATTGTTATGCTAGGCATTAGAATGTCACCATTAAAGGGCTGAAAACTTTGGATAATGTCATTTTATAAAGTTTCCATGCTCCAAACTGAATTGCTCAGGACTTAGGAGAATTAAACAGATTGTATAGGTTTGGCAAGTGTGTTTCCATCTTACTCACACACAAGGGAATTGCTTTGCCACCATTTAATGATAGAGGAATTGGATAGACCAAATTTAGATGTTGCTATCACCGCTGTATTTTTCTTAACATGTGTGGAAAACGCATGAATAACTTAATTTCTGTGCAAATTAAGGGAATCTAAAATGTTGTTGATTTTTTTTTTTCATCGTACTGTAATTGTTGATCTTCTTGGGCTGCATTTGTCAAAATACAGGGTAATTGTTGAAAGTTTCTGGTTTGAGAAATGATACAAATCAAAGTTCCTAAAGCTCTAGATGGGATTATTATCATATTTTTGTTTGCGTCTCAAAATAAGAATGAACTCTTGAGGAAATAATAGTAACGCATTCCACTCCTTAAACTCCAGCAAAATCTGCCCCTGCTTACTGGTTACTAATCAGGTCATGTACTAATAGTAATGCATAATGAAAGACTTCTATTTTAGTATCACCAATATTGGCTTGCCATTTTGTGGTTATCTTGCTGGAGCTCTTGGATTCTATTGTATCTAATCGCGCCTATCTTGATGGCTAACAGTACCTGGTAGAGGCAGTGGCGGAGCTAGGATTTTCTTTCAGTTGGTGCAAAATCTAATTAAAATAAAAAAAGTATGAGCCACTTTTCTTTTGTAGAACATTTTTTCAATTATAATCACAATAAGTTCTTTACACTTCTTAAGATGAGGATGCATTGGTACATGTAATGGATGCCAACTGCAGACATGCCACTGTTCCCCCAGCACCCCCTCCCTGTCTTGTTGATGTAGGATGTGCAGAAATTCAATCTTTTTGTAATGAAACAGTACTATTGCATTACAAAAAGATTGACTTTCTTCTCAATAACCACACAAATGATCTATACTTAGTCAATACCATAAACACAGACATGTAAGAGCCTAGATGGTTAAATGGGTTCTGCCCCTGAAGATCTGTCAGGTAGGAAATGCAGCCAGTACAGTTTTATTAATCACTTTTCCTCTGGAAAATCCAACATATTTAATTTTTTTTTTATAAAATTATTTTTCTTATTCTTGTTCTGTTAGAAAATGTGTACAATGGATGAACTGGTTAGTTATTAATGCTTGCTAAATATGTTATAATTATAACAATATATGTGTAATTAGTTAGTAATTGGTGATTTGTATTTAAGCTTTCTAATATTGTAATCCGCTCTTGCCTGAATGGAAGAGTGAGAGAGAGAGAGAGAGAGAGAGAGTCGAATTTGTTAATTCCTTAGAAGTAATCAATTACTAATTGCTAATTGTTGATTTGTACAAACAGGTGCATACTAATGTCGTGTTTGTAAATACCCCACAAACAAGCTAATTTGGGGCAGACCTAACATTTAAGGGTTTAAATTAACGAGAATTCCAATAAATAAAGTCATGTTGTTTATTTATTTATTTTCCCTTTTGTTTCGAGAAATAAAGTCATGTTGAGTTGCCTAGATACCAGTTTTTATTTTTATTTTTTATAATACCAGTTAAAAGGCCTTCCAAATTAGTTAATAAATTTTATTTATGAAGTCCAATATTTTCCCAAAAAAGAAATAGAAAATTTAATCAAAACCTATATTTGAGTGCTGTAAAAGTTGATGGTCATGGTTATTCATCTTGCTCTTGCTAGCTACAGCTTCTCTGTTTGCTGCAAAAGCTCTTACATACTTTCTGTACCATAACTGGGATCGCTTCTCATGCACTTAGTTGGAAAGCAAAAATTAAAGTGATTCTCAAGGGTTTTCTTTCCAAAGCTTTTGGAGTTAAGGCTTGAGGATAACCATTTTGATGGTCAGATACCATATTTTCAACAGAAGTCATTGAATTCTTTTAATGTATCGGGTAATGAATTGGAGGGTCCAATTCCAAATAGCCTTAGTGGAACGGATTCAAGTTCCTTCTCTGGTGAGTCAACTTTTTATGACATCATATGTGTATATATATCTATATATATAATGTATCATGTGCATGTACATGTATATCTACTTACACAAACGTGTTTCTTCAGTTGTTGTATTTATTCTTCACAGAGTTATCAGAAAATGGTTGCTTCTAACAAACTCTAAGGTACAAAGTAATGGTTACAAATCTGCATTCTTATGTTTTGAACTAAAATATTGATTAAGCCTATAAGTGATCTATTGGATTCTATATTGTTATGGTAATTAAAATAGAGAGTACTGTTTTCCTATAAGATTAATTGTTAAATCTATATCTATATACTCAAAATTTTTCATGTCAGAACATATATATGATCATCTCAAGGCTTCATTGGCATCTATAGCACTTGCCATTGATTAGCCAACTTAATGCCCCAAAGAACTGAAAACCCACATGAAACAATGCCTAAAGCCCACATGTGCATATATACAAAGGTAAATATGTTTGAAAACATTCGGGCAGTGATGGTTTGTCCTATCAATGGCAGGAAATTTAGAGCTATGTGGAAATCGTATGGGTAATTGCGACGAAGGCTCAATTCCAAGTGTCCTAGTGATTGTTATATACTTGCAACGATGGCAACAGTCGGCATAGGTATAGTGGTCTTCATCAACCACAAGAGGCAACCATCTTTATTGACAAAGGCTCCAGTACAGCCATCAAACTTGCAAAAGAAATCCAGCAGCCGCAGTGGAAATACCAAGAAGGTTGAGAATGTGAAGCTGACCTTTGTCAGGGAAGATAGGGAGAGGTTTGATCTGCAGGAATTGCTTAAACCTCAGCTGAGATATTGGGCAGTGGATCCTTTGGGTCTTCTTACAAGGCTGCCTTGCATAATGGACAGGTGATAGTTGTGAAGCGGTTCAAACAAATGAATAAGTTGGAGAAAGAGGAGTTTCAAGAGCATATGAGCAAGCTAGGGAGGTTGAGACACCCGAATATGCTTCCTCTGGTGGCTTACTACTATATATAGGAAGGAAGAGAAGCTCTTGGCATTTGACCATGTGCAGAAGGCCAGCTTGGCCGTTCATCTACATGGTACACTGATTTCCTTTCTAAAATATGTTTGCTCACATGTGCATGTATATTAGTTCATGAATTGGTAGGCCCTCTGTATATGTTTCTTTATAAACATAGCATTTTTGTCATGCATGTACACATACATACATACATACATACATACATACATCTATATAATATCCATCTCTGTTGTGTAATCACTTTCAATGTGTTCACTGACATCATTTTCAATGCAAAGAAGCACTATCACATTGTCCAATTATACCAATAGCCCTTCTAATTATAAGCCAGTTTGGAGGAAAACTTTGTCATTCTTCAGTTTACTGTTTATAATTAAAAAGCAATACTCAATCTGGTTGAACAAAGTCTGCAATTTTTTTTTTCTTGTTTTTCCTTTAAGGTAGTTCAGCCCCAAGACAACCTACATAGCCCTTTGTTCATGCCACTTGCTTTTCCATTCCTCCTCTGTTTTGTTCAAACCACAAGTCGGCAACTTATGGCCATTAATTGGTCTCTCTCTGCCACATATTGAAGATGTTCAACCACACCGATTGCTAAACTCTTGGCCACGATATTCGGTAACTGTTTAACTCTCTACATCACTCTTGTATGGACTGTTATATTCATTTGGTTAGATGATGTTGTGTTTTGAGTATTTAAGTAGAGGAATATCATGGTTTGAGAAAATATTTGTGAACGTAGAAACAAGAGAAATTAGTTCAACCTACTACTTGATGAGGTAGAATAAAATTCTGCTCTGTTTTTGGTTTAGGCAATTCGGTTTCTATTATAGTTTCTACTATAGATTTAGCTCTATCATTTCCTTTACCTGAATCCCTTTTCAATAGGCTTAAACCCTCCATTTTATACGTCAAAACATTAGAAATCAGTGTTTGTTTGTGAGCCACCTTCTCAAGCTTAAACCAACGTGAACAACCATAGATTATCACCTCTTCACCTCTTCCTCAACTACTCAACTCAAGCCTCTTGTAGCTATTGAACTTGCCTCATTCTAGACCACCTCAAGAGGTAGCACAACCACCATAGAAGCCACCAAAGCAGCAGGTAAGATCCCTCTTTTAATTCTGTCCAAAACTGTAGCATAGCAGCAAACTCTTTCTGCAATGCGTTTCCTCCTCTAAATTTATGCAATTGATTCCTTCCTACTATTTTCTGTTTTGTTGACTCTCTAGCTTGTTTATCTCCATTTGATCACTTCTAAATCTTTTCTTGTGTAATTAGGAATGTATTAGAAAGAGGGAAGGTTTGAAAAAAAGAAAATACACAAGCTCTTGGCTGTCCTTCCAGTGCAGAAAAAATTCAGCAACTTCAACCCTTGATTCCTATTAAGTTTCAGCACCTTGTTTGCTTTTATTTCATCTCTTCAACTCAGCCTCAATATGTGACATTAGGACTACCAAATTACCTTAAAATCTCACACCAAAACCAGCTCTAAGTAGCTGAAACTGAGGGGAACAGCAACACACACAACAGCAGAAAGTTGTAAGAGACAGCAGCAGTAACAGTTTCTCATTTTGTTTTCCCTCTCCTTCTTACATGTAATCTCTTCTTACTCCAAGGACCCTCATCTATACAACATAGTCTAGTCCAGTGGATGAAATATTCGAGCTCAGAATGCAGCAAAACAGAAAACAAAAACATCCTATCTGCAGCAGCAGTTTTCATATTTGAACCCCTCATTGTTTACTCTAATTTCTAATGCTTTTTCCTCGTTGCTCCTCTTAACTCAAGCCTCCTCACCTCTAACTTCGTTTGGTTGAGTAGTAGAAAGTATGGTGGAGGACATGATAATTTGGAGCAAGAAAACATCTATGTTAGTTGCAATTTTATAGTGTTAGTTCTTATATTTTTATTAGTTTTGAAATATTTATTTTTCTTACTTAAATTTGAACTTTATCTTAATGAAGGAATTGAAGTTTGGAAATGAATCAAAGTTGTGGAAGGAATCAAAGAAGGGAATGAATTGTAACCATAACAAACTTCAACGATAACAGACTTGTAGCTAGTTTTACATTATGAGAGTAGTGTAATTTTTAATTTTCTTTAATTTCATTTTAAAAATAGATTTGATATTTATTTACATTCATATTTTAGAATTTATTTTCATGAAAATGCCTAGCCAAATTTTCAATCATATTTTTCTCATAATCTTGAATAATCTTAATTGATCAGTTGAGAGCTCGATTCATAATTTTGTTAAAATAAAATTATCTGTTAATAGTTTTTTCATTGCTTAGATTAATTTGCATATTTAAAATTTATTTTAGTTTTTTATTTTGATTATAGATTAATAAGTTTATTATTTCTTGCTTTAATTCATTGATTGTTTAGTTCTTAACTTCTTATTTTATTTTAGAACTTTTTTAAAAAAAAAAAAACTATATTACAATTTATTTTAGTTTATATAATAGTCCTATGCATACAACACAAATGTAGATTTACCGTGGCTATCATGTGAAGAGATTGAAGGACATGATTGGATCTTCTAATCATTTGTGGGGTTTTTCTTTCAGTTCACTTCTCTGAGATCTAGTGAGGTATGGAATTTCCTTTATGACGAGCATTTCTTTTAATTTTGGCTTTGGATTGCTAGCCGGGGAAAAGTAAAGTTGTTGCTTTTAATAACTATAATGTAGCTTTTTTGTTTGCTACTTTACTTGTTTTTCGGCAGTCTCGATAGACCAAAAAGATTCCTTTTGGTGTTGTAGGGGTTGCAGTTTTCCCAGATCAAGATTATTGGTTTTTTTCAAGTTTTGTGATCGTAAAGTTTGGATCACTTATGGTTTGTTTGCCTTTCCAAATGATGGTAATTTCTGAGGTTAAGATCATTAAGTACTATTCATTCATACTTTCATGAATTATAAATATGGATTTTTGGCAGACAATTATGGCGACAGAAAGAGAAAATTTTGCTCGAGTTTCTAGTTTTTCACTGTTTGAACTGCATAGCAAGTTGTGACTTGATTTCTCAGGATTAGGAACATTCATGGTGGACAAGACAATTGGTGAATTGTAACTATTTTTTGCTCATTATGATGTAACTAGGATATTGTTCTTTTTGGTATATCCAGGAAGATGCCTTTGGTTGGATTGTTCTTTTTAATGTAACCAGTTGTTAATTGCAAAGCAGTGTCAAATGCAATGGTCTTTGTTTCTATTACCAAGTTTTGTATTAGTATTTGGCTATGTTTTACTGTGAAGGATTAAATATGTAGAGACACAGCAATGCAGTCTTGGAGAGTCTGATGGGCATAGTTCACAAAAGGATACCAATAAGGATGCAGTCTTGAAGTGGTGCTGCTCATCACTTCCGCCACTCACCTTGGCTCCTTCATTCTTGGTGGCTCAGTCGGCAGTTCCTCCTCTGTCTGCAAATAGCAAAATCAATAAGAACATTGGCTCATTGGAAAAACAAAAAAGAGCAAATGGAAGTGTATTTACAAGATGGCCTAAGCCATGAATTTCATGATAGTATGCATGCATTGTGTGTGTTGATCTATTATTATTTATTTTGTATAAAAAATAAAAAAACATAAAGGCCTATAAAAAAAACATTTTAAATTGTTAAAAAAAATTTAAAAAAAAAAAACCTTTGAAAAAGTGTTTAAAATATATTTTTTAAAATCTCCGTATTTAAAAAAGGAATATAAAAACATTTAAATTTTTTTAAAAAAACAAAGAAAAAAGTAACAAACCCGGATCTCCGGGTTTATATTATGTTATTGCCTGGATTTTTTTTCAAGCAGTTATCCACCCGATTTTTAAAATATTAATTCGGATCCGGATCCGGTTCTACACCCTTAGATGAGACCGACCGACCTCCCACAGCATGGGTGGTGTTTAGTTGGTGGTGGGCACTGGGTGGGTTTTGTATCCTGTTGATGAGCGCAATTTGGTTCCTAGCTGTTTAACTTTGTCCCAATTGCCTTGATGTATGCATTCATTGAACTAGGCTAGCTTTACGTAAGATTGGATCATCATTCTTTTGGGATCAATATAAGAAGAATTAGAATCTGAGGAAAGAAAACAAACATAATTAACATTAATTGGACCAATCAGTATCCCAACCCTACATGTATAACATCCAAGGAAATAATCAAAAAAGACATTCCACATTTTTTTCAATACAAGTCAAAATAAATGAAATCCTCCAAATTTTGAATAGATTAATATATAGTGGTTAAACTCAATGTGAATGGCGCGTAATTTGTTTGTGGATCTATCTCTGGCCATAAATCTCGAGTGGACGTACATAATTTAAACGAATATTGATGCGGGAGGGATGCTTATGACTCTAAGCAAACTAGAACATGAAGTGAGTGATCAAGTGAATCATATATATAATGTATGTAGACAAGGTAATTTGTATGAGATTGTTCTTGAATGGTATTATTGATGGGTATTCATTGAGGATAGTTATGATATTAATGGCGCATTTTAATACAGAGTTAGATCAAGTGGATATGAGAATGTGTTTGAGAATGAGAAGTTGGAAGAAAAAAGTAGACGTTACAAGCTTAAAGTTTGGGTCATCATACATAATACTTATTGGGCTTGCAATTAGGAAATTTAGATTTGAGCTAAAAAAGAACCCTCCCAATAATAGTGTATGATTGTACTTTGCTGATGAATATATAAAGTACCTTCAAGTTAGTTTGGGTGGAATTATTTTTTAATCCCATTTGTAAATGATATTATGCTTTCAAACAATAATTTAGATTTGCTACGTGAGACTAGGCCTCGTTTGTTTATGCAATTTAGATAAGATGAGATATTTTGAATAGTAGTGAAATTTTTGAATTAAGATGAGATAAAATAATTTGTAAAAAAAAATGTTTGTTTGGAAAGTGAGATGAAATAAGATAATTTTTACTTTTTGATATTTGAAAAAGTGTGGGTCCCATGGTATTTATAGAGTACCTTAATTGTGCTCATGACAGTTTTCATTGTTTATTTACTATTCATTTAAGTGAACGTTTTCAAAACTTAAGAGATAAAATATTGTGTTAGAATAGCCAAAACTACTATACGGTACAACTCCAGATTAGATGAAAACATCTAATCCAAACCGGGCCTAAATAGTTTTCAAAGCTTTGAAATGAAGGATTTGGAAGGCTCTTAACTCACTAAAAGAAAAAAGATAGAAATTATAAGATGCAATAACCATTTTTAAGATCCAATAACAAAAACCATAGGATTGTTTTAAATTTCCCCAATAAGATTTAAAGAACCAGATTTAGGATTCTTACTTGCTACAATATATACAATGTTCTTTATTTGTTTTTATTTAAATCGGAATTTTGTATCACTGGAAGACTGCATTAACCATTTTTATTTTTATTTTATAAAAAGGAAAGTGAGAGAAAAGAGAAATGAAGTAAAATAAGAAAGTACGCGAAATAGAATAAACATGCAATTAAACCATCCATTTTCTTTTTCAATCCCATAATTCCATTGAATGCTGATTTTGCAGTTCTAAAAAGGCAAAAGGAGATGTGAACTTGCAGATATATATATATATATATATATACACACACACACACATCTATATTAGGAAGTTACCAAAGTATTTTCTCACATCTTTATTCCACAAATTCGAATTCTTTAGTAATGTTGACCATTGACTTGGATTAGTTTTCTATGCAGAGAAGTAACAAAAAATTGTTCTGATTTGATATAATATGTTATAATTTATTTAAAGTAAAATTAAAATAAAATGAGTTAAAAAAAAATCTTGTTAGTTTGTAAACTTTACTATAATGAGATCTATATGTGAACTAATATTTTTTTTTTTAAATAAAAAGTTTGTTTAACATGGTATTTTGCAGTAGTAACAAAAAATAATAAGAAAATAATTTAATTTTAATCAAGGAATAATTTTAATTTTGTTATGTCATGTTATATATGTTAATGTAGTATATTTTAAGTTATTATTGATTTAATTATGAACATATATATGATTAGAAATTATCTAAATTAAAAATAATATTTTCTTAAATTAAGAGGTGGTTTGAATTAAGAAATACTTTCAATCCATCTCATCGTATCATTATTACAACTTTATTAAATTCTAACACAAAATATAATAAATAATTTAATTTTTTTAAATCTTAATTTAATTTTTTTAAATTTAAAATAATAATATTTAAAAATAAGATTTTAATGATATTTTATTTTATTTTTAATTTTTATCTAAAATTATCTTATCTTATATCTTTATACAATCAACCTATAAATGCCTATTACGCCTTCCAATAGATAAATAATGAATATAATGATGGATTGGCTTACGACCTCGAGAAATGGCCCACCCCTATGGGTAGGAAGGAAGTTTTCTATTTTCTTTATTCAATAAAAAGAAAGTTGCAGAGGAAGTTTGTGCCGCCTTCTTTAACTAATGCGTATGATTTTTTTTTTTTTGTAAGAGTGTTAGCATTAGTTTATTTATATATAAATATAAAATCATATATTTTAAAAATTATACAAATGCAAAATTACATATCTGTAATTAGTGTCCATTACAAAAATTAATAAAATAGTATTTATAAAGTAAACAGTACATCTACAAAGATGTATTGGCATCATTTATAGCTATCAAAATATTTACATATGCATAATCTAATATAATCAATTTAATTCGCCTCATTTCAATTCATTATTCAAATTAGTCCTAAGAGATTAGTGTATCGCATGTTAATCACAATCGTTTGTTTACGATAAGTCATGATGATGACTCAACGACCTAAGTTTTTTACTCCTTGATTAACGCCTTCAAATTTGAGGGGAAAATCCAATCTCTACTTTTTAAAGGACGAGTAGTTAAACTTATCATATATTGATTAGAAATGTTTTCTCGAGATAAAGTTAGGGTTATTGATTATTGCTATTAATCATGCATGTATATTTGTTGTACATAGTCAATGGTAAAAAAGAGGATTCCTCACTTTTCTCTCATTCAGAACACAAGGCTTTCATCTTGCACAGTTCTTAACTTATAAACTTTTCAAATCATTTCATAAAATAAAATAAAAAACTTTGTTCCTCCATGTTTCTTAAGATTGCGCGTTACGCTACTATTTGCTCAGAAACACATGCATGACTTGGTCTTCACCATTTTTACTTGAAGATGGTTGTTGGAGATAAAATTAGTGTAAGTGTTAAGTCCACAATACAAGGAGATAAAAATTAAAGTCCACTATCCTAGAATGAAAGGAAGAAACAAAGGGTTTGATAATGACAATACTTGATTAAACAAGGAGGAACGATGATACATAAAATTGAAATAACAAGACGTAAAATTAATAAGGGGTAGACTTGAAGACGGAAAAGTGGCAACAGAGAGGCCAGGGGATGGGCTTCCTAAAAATACATCAACAATGAGGAAAGTTAATCAATCTAGACAGTTAATCAACAATGATGAAAATTATATTATTAGAGATGTATTGTGGAACGAATATTGCACATAATAATTCAGTACAACGATAGCTCGGAGATATTGTCCAACTTTTTTAAGTGATTATTAATTTAATTAGCAATAAATATTATTAGAAAAGACAAAAATCAGAATAAATAATAATATTTCTCTTGATTTGATTTATAATGTCGTTTACAGCATCAAATAGATTTAAAAATAAATAAAAGACAAAAGTACTGCACACCTTATTATTATAACAAATATTTTGTATAATAATTGAGGAAGTTGCTCATTATTTTCTTTCGTCGAATTCTATATTTGGACACATAATTTCCGCGTTATCAGCATAAAATCACTTTTAAAGCTTTCTACTTTAGAGATCAAAGGAAAAAAAAAAAAAAAAAAAAAAAAAAAAAAAAAAAAAAAAAAAAAAACAAACTAGATTATCGTTTCTGTGGGGCTACCCACATGTAATATTGTCATTGGCTGCATCCTGAATTTAGTTATTAACATAAAAATTAAATTACATTATGTGTAGCCCCACCTAGCTGTCACTTTGAGGGGGCAAGGGAGAGGGAGAGGGCATATAAGTGTTTTCCAAAATAAAAACTGTGAACAGTGAGGGGCCTACAGCCGTTCCAAGCGACATGCCACCAAACCCAAGTCCTTTTGTCCTCTTACTACCGACTGTTGAGGACGAGCTGGAATTCAAATGACACTCCCTTTTATCAACAGCATCGACTGCAAATCTTTTCACCCACTTTCGCTTGGTTTGAGTTCTCGGCCGACAGATTCTAACGTCCAAAAATAATAAATATTTTATTCATAAAGATATATAAAAATAAATTTATAAATTAATATGATATAATATAATAAAAAAAAAAAGATGGCAACAGAGAGGAGAAGTGGCCACCCAGTCACCGGTAAAAAGGAAGTTTTATTTTTTCTCTATTCAAGTAAAAAGGAAGTTGTTGAAGAAATTTGTGGCCGCCTTCTTTCACTAATGCATAGGGTTCTTCTTTATTATTATTTTTTTTTTAATCTTTTTTCGTAACAAGGCTGTCACGCATAGACTTTTTGCATATTCCGTACACAACGTACTTTTAGCTCATGTACTTAAGAGTCTAAACCCATAATGAAAGCTATCTAATCTTATTTTATTTTGATATATAAACGTCACGATTATAAATATTTTTCAGTTTTTAATTTTTAATTTTAATTATTATTTAATTATTATAATTTTTTCAAACTTATATATGAAAGATAAAAAAAAAATTTAATTTTTTCAAATCATAAAAATAATTATATTGTAATAATATTTTTATTTAACTTTTATCTTTTTTCTTTTTTAGAATCCTATTAAATATTTTTAATTCATCTTATCTCAATTTAAGGACTTGAATTTCAACCAATCTTCACTTTTTACAGGACAGTAGTTTCAACCTATGGTAATCAGAAATATTTTTTCAAGATAAAGTACTTGTGGTAGGGTTATTGGTTATTACTATTGATCATGCATGTATATTTGTTGTACATAGTTGGAATCGAAAAGAGTTGGATTCCTCACTTTTTTCTCTTGTTCAAAACCATGCATGAGACTTGCATCTTGTACAGTTCCTAACTTATAAACTTTTCAAGTCATTTCAAAAAAAAAAAAAAAACTTTAAAATTAATATATAGTATCCTTCAAACTTTAAATTTTGAATTAGGAATAATTTTAATTTAATTTTAAATTTTGCCGTTACATGCCATACACGTTGATGTAGTCTATTTCACGAGTGATTATTCATTTAATTAAAAAATATATATGATTAGAAAATAAAAATTAAAAAAACAAAAAGAAGAACAGTATTTTTCTTAGATTTCAAAATGTCCTAATTTACAGCATTAAATAGTTAAAAATAATAACCAATGATTGAGCTTGTGAAGAAAGGAAGTTGACAACAACTGTAAAACCTTTTTTAATCAACATCATCGACTGCACATATTTTCCCCACTTTGGCTTGGCTTTGAGTTCTCGACCGGGCAGATTCTAACGTCAACAAAGAAAAAGCAATAGTTTAGTATTAGGAAAATGCTAGGAATCCCGCTGGGGGATCCAGTTAACTTGTCCCGCTCATTTTTTTTTTTTTTTTTGAATTTTTTTTTTTACAGAAAGATTAAGAAAATTATATTTAATTATATTGTGAATTTTATTCATTTTTTAAAATATTTAAAAGTGTTAAAAAATTGATATGAAAAAAATATTTAAAAGTGTTTTTTTTTTCATATCATTTTTTAACACTTTTAAATATTTTAAAAAAATTAATAAAATTCACAATATAATTAAATATAATTTTCTTAATCTTTCTGTAAAAAAAAATTAAAAAAAAATTCAAAAAAAAAAAAGTTTCAGTGGGACAAGTTAACAAGATCCCCCAGCGGGATCCCTAGCATTGTCCTTAGTATTAATTTATAATATATCTGCATATATTAATTTATTTATTTTTTCTTTATATTATTTAAATATTATATTTCTTAATATTTTTTAGTTATTTTAAATATTTTCTCTAACAACTAATAATATCATCATATCTTTTGATATTTACAATATCTCTTCACTGAACTCATATACAATATCATATAATTATGACCTATTTTATATTAATCCAAATTTATAAATTAAACCAAAATATAAATTGATTAAAAAAAGATTATGTTATGAGAATATTCTCAAAGTATATTATAAAAACAGGAAAGACAATCCACAAAACAACATTCTATCGTTACATTTTTATATATTTTTTATTACTATTCAATATTCTATCATTATTTTTTTATTACTATTTACAGAATATATAAAATCACCCCATTACTTAAACGAAAACTAATCTAACTGTTTGACAACTATTTGGTTGGTTGAAACTTTATTCAACTTGGCGAAGCTTTATTGCATAATAGTTTAGTTTATAGTATTCTTTACAAGGAAATATTCAGTTTATTAAAAAAGAGTTTATAAAAAAGTAATACTACCTAAAGTCGTGGAGTGTGCAAGTATCATACAGTCATTTTAAAAAAGAGTGAGATCCACTATAAAAAAATTAACTTTTTTTTTCTTGTGGATTCAGTATATATTAACTTTTTTAAAATGATTGTGTGACACTTACATACTAACGATTGCAACTATTATTTCTAATAAACAAATAAGTAAAATTTCTTAAATGAAGTTGCCAAGGAGCTTCTCGATCTCGTTCCTTTACCAATAAGTTATTAAAATTAATATATACTATCCCTCAAACTTTAAATTTAAATTTAATTTTAAATTTAAATTCTGCCATTACATCCCATACACGTTGATTAGTCCATTTCATGAGTGATTATTCATTTAATAAAAACAATATATGATTAGAAAAGATTAAAAAAAAGAAGTAAAAGAAATGGGACCACCTAAGATGAATTTAGATATATTTAAATGTTAAGATGAGTTTAGATATATTGATAAGAAGTTGAAAAAGGTTGTGGTCCCTCGTGTAAAGAGGTATTAAGTTGAAAAAGATTGTAGATTTTATGTGTAAAGAAGTTTTGAGTTGAGTTATGTTTAATGATTTGAGAGCTGAGTGTTTAGATATTAGACTGAGTTTAAAATTAGACTGAACTGAGTTGATCTCAAAATCTTCCAACATCCAAACCAAGCCTAAAATAGTTACTCTATTCTATTTATAATCATCCTCTCATATATAACCTATAATATAATTACTTTATTCCTTTCTATTCCATACCTTCCTAAACTCCTGAACAAGTATATGTATAATTTAATTTCAGCAATATTGTTTTAATTGTCTAAACAATTGTCTAAACATTCTCTTTTATATTTTGAATTGTTAAGTTTATAAGAGAAATTTCATAATTTATAAAATAAAGTGATTTGATGTAATACATTAAAATTTGTTAAACTGAATATAAAGTAGAAGAAACTATAATATACAACAAAAAAAACCATATTAATTAATTTGTAAAATTTACTATTATGAGATCTCTACCTAAACTAAAATTAAAAAATTAAAATTTATGTACATGGAAAAGCGATAAGAAAATAATTTAATTCTGATCATGTCGTTATATATGTTTGTAAAAATCTTATTCCATCTCCATATTTAAATACTTTAATGTAAAGGGAAAAGCTGGCAATAGAGAGGAGGGGATCACGGGCTTCCTAAAAATGCATCAATTACGTCTCTTTTGTTTTTACAGATGAGCTAAAATGAAATAATGAGTTAAAATATAAGTTAAAAATTAAATAAAATATTGTTAGAATATATATTTTTAATATTATTTTTATTTTAAAATTAAAAAAATAAATTATTTATTTTATTTTATATAAAAATTTAAATAAATTTTAATAATTAAATGAAATAAAATGAAAAAATATGAAAAAATATGAAAAATTTTCTAACACACTAATCTAAAATTTATATATATATATATATATTATGAAAAGCAAAATCGGAATCTGGTCAAGTCTCTAGTTCCCATTTGACATTTTTTTTACATAATGGGAATCAAATTTTTCTAGCATATGATCTAGAATTTATATCAAAACAAGAAATGAAATGAAACAGAGACAATTAACGATCTCCCCAAGTCATTGGTTAACCAAAGAAACAAGAACAAGAAGGTAAGTTTAGATTTCTATTACAAAAGTAACCTTGGATTCAGATCAGATAAAAATCAAAGGCAAGAGTCATATGTTAAGCATCCACAAGGGTATAATCCAAGGGCAGGGCATGCAATTCTTTGAGGAGTCTTCTTGTAATATATGCAATTCTCCTCCCGAGTTTTGTAGAGCTGGAAAGAACATTGCAGAAAACATGAAATTCTTTTGAGGAGTCTTCTTGTAATACATGCAATTCTTGCAGAGCTCGTGTAGCTTGTATAGCAGTCTTCTTGTAATACATGCAATTCTTGTAAAGCAGAAAGAACATAGATTAGCTTGTAGAGCAATCTTCTTGACACTCCCCACTCAGTTTGCTCTCATTTTCTTGTTTGCATCAAAACTTCCATTCCATTCCTATCCCTAAGTGGAGAACAAAATAACTAGTGTTTGAAGGTGAATGAAATGAGCATGTGGCACCACTTCTAAGTCAAGGTTTTGGACTTCAAATTTGTCTTAGTTACAAGATGTGTACCATCTTCAGGAACCCTTTATCCGAGAGTGGAGATCACCGTCCAGTCATACCCTTCTATTTTAATTTCTATCACAATAAAAATATAAGAAAGGATGACTATCATTTAATGACTATCATTTAATATATAAATCACAGTTGAAAGTGCTTTGAACATTTTGTAAAGCCCTACATAGTTGCAAAAACCCATTATTCTACTACTTCATGAAACCGGATTATACATACATTATACAGAAAACCAAATACATGAAAACCCATTACTCTACTACTTGCTTTCAAATATACATATATTATACAGAAAACCAAATTCATGAAAACCAGATAAGAAAGGCACGAAACAACGTCAGATAATCACAAGCTCTTATAAATATAATTAGAATGAAGCCAAAAATCCAATTTGAAGAAGATTCTTACCATGGCAGATGCAGATCTGGACGTAGGGACGTGTTCTACCTTCCAAATGCTAGTGTGCTGCCCTAAAATCACATCCAAATGAAAAAAAAAAAAAGAAAAAAGAAATCAGACTTCGAAATGTATGCCTAAATCCTAGAATTACAGAAAAGAAATAGATGAAGTAAACACTAGAATTTCATAGAATTTGTCACAAATCCTAGAATTTCATATAATCCCTTTTGAAGAAAATTATTTACATGAATAAATACCTTACTGCATGACCGGAAAATCTCTTCCGTAGATCCACCCTGCGATGCCCTTCAAGATCTCTATCGCAGGTCGCTGAGAGGAGATGTTACATGTTAGATTTCTGTTGTGAACAAATCCGGAAATGGTGTAATGGAGCCCTACCTAACTTCTTATCTACTTCACTTCTTCTCTCTCACCTTCGACCTCTCTCTTCCAGAATCCCCCAAAGTCTCCACCTTTATCTTCTCCAATCTCCTTCTCTGAGGCCATGTAACATTTCATTTTGGGGGAAATGCAAAGGAATGGAGGGTGAGCTATAGAGATGAGGGGGAGATGAAGGTCGTTGAAGAGAAGAGGGGGAGATGAAGGTTTCAAAGAGAAGGGGGATGAAGAGATGAAGATTTCGAAGAGAAGAGAGATGAAGGTTGCTGAAGAGTGGAGGGGAGGATCGGACTCGTAGAGAAGAAGAAGGTAACGTTGTTTTATGAGGAAACTTGAGGGATTCACATTGAAGAAGTTGAAAGGGATACAAAACGTGAGGAATTGAGGATTTCACAGAGAAGCAATTTGGGACTTTCGTCGAAGAACACTTACGATTTCGAGAGGGGACTGAGGGCGTCGGGGAGAGGGGAGGCTGAGGTCAGAACCAGTTCAGTGTTTTAATGAACCCGGTCTACACGTCATGTGTGAAATGGATTCATCTAAACAGTAGCTGCTCTAAAGAATTTCTCTATAAATTAACCTGCTTTGATTTGATATACATTAAATTTTTTTGAAATGAAAGTAAAATAAGGAAAAATTCACATTAATTAGTTTTTAAACTTTACTATTACGAGCTCTCTACCGTTAATTTTAGTTTTTATTCAACTAAAAAATTAAAATAAAAAATTTATTTTACTTTATGTACATGATAGATATTTTGCGGTAGCATCGAAAAGTGATAACAAAATAATTTAATTTTGATATTGTCATTTTATATCAATATACATGTCGTACATGTTGATGGCGTGCATGCATTTGAGTGATTATTCATTTAATTAGAAGCATGAAACGTTCTCTCTTCTTTCTTATATAACATATTATATATAACTTTTTTATTTTTATATTTTTTTTCTCTTGCTAAATGAGTGATGTATGAATGATGTATAAAAGAAATCGATTAGTTTAAGAAGAATAAAATAAAAATTAAAAATAAATATAATATATAGTGTGTAGAAATGATGAATAACAAATCTTAAAGATCGTGTTAAATTGATTACTGGTGTTGTGGTACATGGAAGAGAATTTGTTGGTTATATAACAGAGGACCGCCATGACTTATGTAATGTGTTTTGAACTATGAAAGATTCAGGAAATGAATTTGTGGAGTATGATTAATTTCTTGTGATAAACTAATGAATAGAAAATATTATTTTATAGGCGCATGGGTCAGGTAGGAGAATATAAGAGTTTTATTTAAACTCTATATCCCACACACTCATCTTAACATAGTTTGGAATAGCTCAAAACTTATCAATTAATAGATGAGCTACAGTGGGATAAAAAAAACTCCTAAGTGAAAAGATTAAGACTCTGTATTTCTAATTATAATCAGATATAGAGTCTGAGATTTCTTGATGGTCAGAAATATATAAATAATACTAAGGGGTTAAAGGGTTCTCACATACAATATTATTGTGCCTCTAGCCATTAAGAGACACTCAGAGATGAAATTGTTAAGGTGATCATTCTCTCATAATCAGGTTAGATTCATTATCAAACTATAATGAAGAGAGTCACGTATTTCGACTGTTATTATTTTATTATTGTAGATCATAGAAAATCAAAGATCCGATTATTAATATTCATATTAAAATATTTAACACATATATTATCAGAAAAGATAAAAAAGTGAAACGAATAACAATATTTCTCTCAGATTCAATAAGGAATGATTCACCACATTCACCACCATGGTCCATGAATGGGTAAAAATGAAGTACTTGCTAAAGAAGTTTGTGTAAAGAATTAGCTGTCACGTGAGAAGAGGCCCACCACCATGGATGGGTAAAGGTTTCCTTTTTGTAAAGCTATCATACGTTATTATTGTGCAGTCCTCATTTCGGGCTCCTCTGCAATTACTATTTTGTAACCTATTAGAATTGTCACTTTCATTTCAACTTTCTCAACCCTACACAATGTTTATGTCTCTCTATTACAAATTACAATACAATAACTAAATATAATACATAAATTAGATTAGATTTATATTTTATATTTTCCCATGAGCATATGCAATTTTATGTCATGATACAACACACTAGAGTTATATTTATTTTAGTAGTGATATTGCTATAAGTTTATTTACAAGATTAAATAGTTAAAAATAATAACTAATGATTGAGCTCGAGAAGATCTAATAGGCCCAACACCTTTTTTAAAAAGAGGCATATATGGTGAGGTCTTGCTCTTTTAGTATGAGACTATATAGTGGGGAGAAAACTATATTCAAATTCAGCTTCAATACTAATCTTTGTAGTATTGGAGATGTGGTAAATGAGGTCAGAGAACTACAATAATATTTCGAAAGCTTTCAAGTGAATCATATATATATAATATGTAGACAATGTTATATAATTAATGAAGCTGCTCATAAACTAGCATGCAATATATGCAAATTAAGTTCTTGAATGATTTTTCTTGAATGGTATTATTATTGATGGGTTTTCATGATTGAGGATAGTTATGATATTAGTAGCTCGTTTTAATACACATTTAGATCAAGTGGACGTGAGAATGCATTTGAGAATGAGAAGCTTGGAGAAAGGTACACATGCTACAAGTTTAAGGTTTTTGGTCATCATATTTCTATTTGGCTTGCAATTAGGAAATGCAGATTTGGGCTAAAAAACACTCCCAATAATAGGATATGAAACTTTGTAGATGAATGCATAAAGTGTCTTCAAGTTAGTGGGAGTGGAATTATTTTTTAATCCCATTTGTAGATGATATTTTGCTTTTAAACAATAATTTAGATTTACTATGCGAGACAAAAGATTGCATTTGGCTAATGAGATATTCTGAGATATTTTGTGAATAATAATGAAAAAGTAATAATATAATATTGAATAATAGTGAAAAGTATGTGAAAATTAATAATAAAATAATAAATAATAGAGAGGTATTAACAGGATACCTCAGTATCCAAAAGAAAAAGGATAGAAATTATAAGATGCAATAACCATTTAAAGAAAAAAAGATTGAAATAAGAGCCAATAACCATTTTTAAGATCCAATAACAAAAACCATAGGATTGTTTCAAATTTCCCCTATAAGATATGATGAAGCAGATTTACGTTTCTTACTTGCTACAAGATATATATATATATACACACATATAGACACACAACGTTTTCTCTCTCTCTCTCTCTCTCTCTCTCTCTCTCTCTCTCTCTCTCTCTCTCTCTCTCTCTCTCTCTCTCTCTCTCTCTATATATATATATATATAAATATATATTTCTTTTTTTGGTTTAAATCGGAATTTTGTATGACATGAAGACTGCATTAACCACTTTTGTTTTTTTGAAAAAAAAGAAAATGAGGAGTAAGAGAAATGAAGTAAAATAAGAAAGTATGCAAAAACATGCAATTAACGATCATCTATTTCCATAATCCCATTGAATGCTTCTTTTGCAGTTTTGAAAACAGAAGAAGTTGTGAACTTGCATTTATATATATATATATATATATATATACATAAATTTTAGAGGGAGGATCGATCATGTGTAATTTATCTTAATGTTGACCATTGACTTGGATTAGTTTTCTATGCAGGGAAGTTTCTCATGATCTTTAATATGTAAATTGATTGATTTGATATAATACGTTATAATTTATTTAAAGTAAAATTAAAATAAAATGAATTAATAAAAAAAATCTTGCTAGTTTGTAAAATTTATTATAATTTGTTAGTTTGTAAAAATCTAATTTCATCTCCATATCTAAATACTACAATGTAAAGGGAAAAGCTGGCAATAGAGAGGGGGGGATCATGGGCTTCCTAAAAATGCATCAATTAAGTTTCTTTTGTTTTTGCAAATGAGCTTAAATGAAATAGAATGAGTTAAGATATAAGTTGAAAGTTAAATAAAATATTGTTAGAATATCTTTTTTTAATATTATTTTTATTTTAAAATTTAAAAAATTGAATTGTTTATTTTATTTTATATAAAAATTTAAATAAGTTATAATACTTAAATGAAATAAGATGAAAAAATATGAGAATAGTTGAAAAAATGAACGAGGATAATAAATCTAGACACTTGGGACGACCTTGATCTTGCATAAAGATTCTATTATTGGAGATTGTGGGACCAATATTGCACATAGAATAATGATAACATTATCACTCTTCTACTATTCTATTACTAACTTTTTTAAATTTTAATTCTTAAAAAATTTTTCTTTTACTTAATAATTAAGAAAATAATTATTAATAAAATTGTATATTTTTTAAAAAAAAATTAATGATTAAAGATATTACAAAATACTTAAAAGAAAAAAAAAACCAATAGACTAAGAGCAGTAAAATGATGGTAAATAATAATATTGTCCTGATTATTAATTTAATTACCAATATATAAGATTAGAAAAGACAAAATTTAAAATAAATAATAATATTTCACTAGATTTGATTTATAATATGATTTACCACGTTAAATAGAACTTTTTATTAAAAAAATTAAAGAGAAGAATGATGGCCTCGATCGAGAAGAGGCCCACCAATAACACGCTGTCTCACAATCCAACAACACTGTCACATCAGAATTAATAAAGCTCAAAGTTAAAAGCTAATAGTTTGATCTGGGACCATTTCTACAATCAAAAAAAATTCAAAAAAAAAAAAAAAAGAATCTTCTCCACGAGACTCCACGGGACTCCAATCCTTCTTGAACAATCCTTCTCCACGGGACTCCAATCCAACCGGATAATTTGCGACATGCTAGCATTGTACGATTTGGTAGTTTGCTTGAGACTTCTTGAACAATCTTCTCGATACATTCAAGCATTGTACGATTTGGTAGTTTGCTTGAGACTTCTTGAACAATCTTCTCGATACATTCAGATTCGTCCCTGCCAATGCAAAAAGATTAAAAGAAAAATCATGAATTTGACTTGCTCTTCTTTAAAGACATGAGCACATGATTTAGGCACATGAATTTTATTCTCATGTAATAAATGTCGACATTATTGGTAGGGTACAAATAAGTTACAACATTCATATGATCCTTAATTGTCGACCTTACATGAACTGTCTTTGAAATAGTGGATACAGAGCGTTGCATGTAAGAGGAACTTCTCGGTAGTGATAGTAGATATTTAATCCCAGAATCACAAAAGACTTCTAAAATTTGACTACCGTTTTGCATATAACTATTCAATGCCAAAAATAATCATAAATATCGAATTGTTTTCCTTTTGTATGGTGTTTTCCAATGTCAGATCTTACAATATTTATCTCAATTTTCTTCATAAATATCTCAAATATAGCATGCGCATACACAAGTGAAACTACATATTGGCAAAACTTACCGGCATTTCGCTAATTGTAAACCAGAAAACCCGGCTACTTTTACCAAAGCTTTCTTCCATTTCACCATCTTTGCGTTATCCTTGAGCTCACCTCCAAGTTTATCAAAGGATTTTCCAAAATTCCCTTTTTGATGCTCTACTTCCCATGGCTCTACTTGAAAAAAAATTGGTAGAACAATTTGTTTTTTTGTTTCCTCGCAGTCAAGAATCTTCAATAGTTCATCTAAACACCATTTAGATTCTGCATAATTTTTAGAGAGTACGATAATAGAAATCATAGACCCTTCAATAGCTTTGAAAAGTTCCGATGAAATCTCCTCTCCCCTTTCAAGATTGTTGTCAATGTAAGCATTAATTCCCCTTTCAACCAACGCTTTGTATAGATGGGAAATAAAGTTATGGCGTACATCTTCACCTCTAAAGCTCAAGAATACCTCATGATTACATGAACGGATGGGAGGAGATGAAGTCGGTGAAGAAGAGGAAGAAGCTCCTAATTGACAGGCCATGGAATTAGAAGTCCTGCTGATTAAAGTACGTATGTATGATTACCATTTACAAAGAGGTCAAAATGGTCAAATTATAGAGATAAAGTGCGGCAAAGAAAGGAGAAATTACTTGTCGGCGACTACTTCTTGTCAACCTTCGAAGTTGGAGCCACAGCAATCGACTTTACTCTGTTTTGGTACAGTGGATCAGCATCTGTAACATTTTTCAAAGAGAATATATTATGGGGTCCAATATCCTTACAAAAAAGCGAATCTGAGCCGCGAGGTGGGTAAATTCTGTAGAGAGAGAGGGCGTCCGTGCGAGGGAAGAGGGAGGAGCTTCGGGCTGGGGGAGGAGGAAGGGCTCGGTGGATGCTCGTGGTGTGCGAGGTCGTGGCTGGACGCGACGATGGTGGCTCACGGCGGCAGATGTGGTGGATGTGCACACAGGATCCGTGAGACAGAGAGCTTGCGAGGGAGGAAGAGGGGGCTGCGTCGGCGTGTGGACGAGAGGAAGGAGGTGGTGGCAGCGGCGAGGTTCTGATTGGCGGTGGCTGGAGGCGACGATGGTGGCTCACGACGGCAGATCGAGTGGCTGTGCACAGGGGGTCCGTGAGAGAGAGAGTATGAGAGGGAGGAAGACGCGGAGAGAAGAGAGGGAATGAAGAGATATTAACGATGAATATAGGGTTAGGGTTTTTGGTGATTAAAAGGGCGCCGTTTTGCATTTAGGATGGCCGGGCTGGGTCTGTTTGTGTCTAAAATGATGGGATTTTGATTGTTTGGTTATTGGGCTTAATGGCTGTTTCCGGATCTAGATGAATTGGGCCCATTTTTTTGGTTTCAAATTAAAAAAAATATATTGTTATATATTTGTTTACCTAACTACTAGAACATAGTTTTTTTTTTATAATTTTTTCACTTTACATATGAATTCTACAGAAAATTGTATTAAAAATTTAAAATATAAAAAAATAAAATTTATATTGTTGGAAAGTTTTATTTGTTTTAATTTATACGTTAATAATTATTTTAAATTTAATAATAATGTTTATAAAAAATTTTGAATTAACTACTGTCCTAGGTAAAAATGGAAAAAAAAAAATACAAATGGGCTAGATTGGAATATAGAAGAAAATTAAAAAAAGAATTAAAAAAGAATTGAACATTAGATGTTATTACAAATACTTAGGACATACAAAAATATTAGATAAAAATACTATTCCTCTAAAATTTGCATTTATATATAGCAGATGTTTTTATTATATTTTGTTTTTTATATATTTTTTTAAAACATATCTATTGATTATATCTTTATTTTAATTGTGTCCATCGTAATCGTTGGAATCTTCGCATTAATTTATACTCTTGACTTCAACAACGTCCTTTTTACTCATCGTGCTGGGTCGACTCTTTCTAGTTCTCTAGTTCAATCTTTTGTTATTATTTTTAACTATTTAATGGAGTAAATTAGGACATTTTAAAATAAAATTTTATTTTAAAATACATACCATCATGTACATAAATTTAAAAAAAAAAAATTATTTTATTTTTTTAATTGAACACAAACTAAAATTAACATGTTTAGTTTAGATAGAGATCTCGTAATAGTAAAGTTTAAAAATTAATTAATATGGTTTTTTCCTGTTTATTTTATTTTATTTTCATTTCAAAAAATTTTAAAGTACATCAAATCAAGTCATTTTAGTTTATAAATTATGTGATTTTTTTAATAAATTTAACAGTTCAAAAAAATATATCATGATATCTTATTGGAAAATATCGAAATAGGTCATCGGTAATGATTGTTTAGACACAAAACCATATTGTTGAAATACTCTATTTGGATTTGAAGATCATTTCAACTCATCTCACTATTATTCACTACTATTCATAAATTTTAACTAATAAATCTATTTACAAACTATTTTAATTCATCTCATTTTAAATTCAAACAAAACATAAATGATGATAACATATGATTCACTTGGAAGCTTTCAAAATATTATTGTAGCTTTCTGAATTCAATAATGGATAGCGTTCACACTACTAGTAATTTATTATTTAATTTATTTTCATTTTAATATATAAATATGTCTCAACCTCTGAGACTCGTACGTAATTGTGAATGTTTATTTTGTTAAATATGCATTGATTACGATTTAACTATTTGATATATCATAAGTTTGGTGCATAGTATTGTTAAAAAAAATTATCCTTGTGAATCAACATAATACTAAACGTATGTTAAAAATATTACATCTTATATTTCATTTAATTAGAAACATATATATTAGAAAAGGTAAAAAGAAAATGGAAAGACAATATTTCTCTTAGATTGACTCCGAGAAGAGGCCCACCAAGCTGGGTACCGAAGAAGTTTGGCCGCGTTTCTTTGAGCATACGTTTTCTTGTAGAGCTGTCAAGATTTAGAAGTCTGGGCATCGCCGTCGCCCCTCCTCTACTCTGGGCGTCGCTGTTGCACATCCAATGCCCAGCACCCCGCATCGCCCATTTGTGCCCAGCACCCGCCGTCACGCCTCCTCTGCTCTGGGTCCCACGTCGCCGTTGAACATCCTCAGCCCAGCACCCTGCGTCGTCGTCTCTTATCCTCTGCAAGACAAACAACTTTGCAAGAATTAGGTAAGTTTCCATCAGGTAATTTTCTGCATCGCCCATACTTGGTGTATTCATCCCATTCGTTGCAACTTTTTGACTTTGGAGGTAGATTGGTTGTTGTTCATAGAGCTTTTGCAAATTATGGAAAAAGGAAAAGGCCATTATCTCAAACTTAAAGATAATAAAATGTCGATTGATTTGAAAAATAATCATTGTCAAACTTGATTCCTTTGATTTGCTGATGGGATTTTTGCCTACTGTAGACTGTAGTTAAAGAGCTTCTTTATGCATTATGCGATCAAAATTGCCTTTTCGCTATGCTTTGTAATATTTCATCAAAGATGTGATTAGCAAGTGAGAATCCAGTTTTCACCCATTTCATGGCAAGGATTTCATCAAGTTAAATCCTATGGATGCAAGAAATTAAACTATATCACCCAATCAATGCCCTGACAGTCCCATATTTGCGGGAATTTTGCTTTCTGATTCTCGATAAATAAATACCATAGAAAGAAAAATCACGAATCTTTTGGATTTAGATTCGATTTTTGTTTTCTTACTACCATTTTAGAATCTAGGGTTGCGTCCGTTGGTTTTCTTGGAATCATGTCTAACTACTGAGTTTTGCTTTGATTTTTGGTGATTATGGTGATGATAAAGAGCTTGATCGCTGCTTGGATCAGTCACTTCCCTGCTTGCATGGGGTAAGTCCTAGGTCTCAAGCCCTAATTGCCTATAAGCAGTTGTATTTGGATTGGATTTGATATTTGGAATTACTTTTCTTGCCTTTTTGGGTGTCCCAATTGCTACCATTTTTGTTCCCAAAAAGCAAGTAGAGTACTTTTTTTTTTATAAATTAAAAGCAAGTAGAGTACTTCAGTTAGGGTTCTCCTATTAATGTTAAGTTTTGGCTTTTTTTTTTTTCAAAAACCAAAAAAGGGCCCTTTTTGGAATGACCATTGACTTGTTTGTTCCCGATCTTATTTATATCTTTGTTTGGTCAGCACGTAGTATTTGTTTCTAGTAATAGTAATCTGATCCTTTTTTGTCCTAGTGAGTATTCAAAGTTCAAGTCACCAAGGCAATATAAAGTTTTACTTCGTCCATATATATATGCAAGTATGTCTGTATGTGAGTTGCATCTAGTCATCTCTAATTAACTTTTTATGGATGACCATGCTTACAAAATTGGCATTGGATTACATTGCCTCCCGGTACCCTTTATGCACCTAAATATCAAGACGGTTGGAGATTAAAAACCAATACCATCTATAAAATATAAAAAATTTAGTTATATATATATATATAGTAAAAATACTGCTCTTGTTTGATCATTTGAAAAGACCAGCTAAGCATCATTGGCTTTGCAAGCAAAAGTTCCTAGATTCATGGAGATATAGAACATCATATGAGCTACCATGCTTGCATATCCACAATTTGAGTCTCTAACAATTGTTCCAATAATTACATATCTGATTTGACCTTTGGACGAACATCACGAGCAGTGGCATCGTCGCTGCTTGAAGCCTTCATCGGCAAGAAGGGGCCATTTGCTTTCTGGCGATCAAATGCATACAGTTCTAGTTGTTGGTTGGGCCAGTTTGATTGCCCGGTCTACTCTGCTCTCTAACATTAGAAAGATAAGAAAACTAAATAATTGTATAGATGATAACTGTACTGCCTACCTAAAAGGAAAGCCCCATCACATAATTATTAGTTGTATTTGGTTGATTCAAGATTTTTCATTCCTTTTCTTCTTGCTAGCATCATTACGGGTAGGAGGATAGTTGACAATTAGAAATAAATTAAATTAATAATTCCTCTTTACAATCTTGTGTATTTTCCTCCGTTTACTCTTATTTGCCAGTCTTGACAAATTTTTTTTTTTTTTTAGTGTTGTACTGTCTGCATTTTGTATTTTTTGAGTGTTGCATTTTCCTCCTTCCTTGTCTCTTGTTTGGAATTGAAGGGATTGAACTTTTGGAGTGTTGCATTTTTTGGAGTACTTTGCAGCATTTAATCATGGGAATTGTTTCTAGAGCAATTAAGGATGTTAGTTACGTGCAGATTGGTGTAATGATGGTGTTCTTGTCAGTCCAAGCCACTTATATGGAGATGCCTTGGTTCTGATTTTCCTCACGTCCCTTTTCCAAATTTTACATTATTCTATCTGCAGTGGTGAGTATTTATGGAGATGCCTTAGCTATATTAGATCTATCTTTTACAATTTGGCTAATTGTATTTGGGTAAACTTATTATGAGCATTAACTTTGAAAATGGTTTTTTGTTGGAATGGGCAGGATAGCATTGTTAATATAGGCTACGATGAGATGCATGGTGTTTATGGTAGAGTTGTATGCAGAGGATTGTTAAAGGATTCACTGAAGATGTTACTCTTTTTGCAAAGATTTTGATTGGATTTCATAATGTTCATTCATGTTATGTATTTAGAAAACTCATGTATTTGTATAACTGGAATGATTTTAAGTTATGGGAATCTGTTCTTATATTTGCATTAGTCATTTATTTCATACCAGATGGCATTTATTTCATGAACATGTGGTTAATTTCAAAAGATGCACTCGTGGTTAATTTCAATGGAATAGCAGGGTTGAGCTTCATCCAAGACATGCAAAAACCAACTTTACAACTTTGACAAATGATAAATTTTAAATTTTTAATGTTGTTAGGCACTTAGGCCTTGATGTTTTGGGAAAATTAGATGCAGGTATTTGAAAACTTTGGTTACCAGTTACATGCCCAAGAATATTGCTATATTGTTTGCACTAATTTACAGCTCTCAAGCACATGGAAGAGTGCTTTGTTTCGTCCCTTTTGTCAATTGTTCATTGTTATTTTGAGTAAGATCTAGCCTTGTAAGATCCAACATGTATGGCTTGGTAAGCTTGCAAATATTAAATACGCCAATAGCATCATAATTTTGATATAATTATCATGTTCAATAGACATTGTCAAATAATTTTATAATACTGATCAGACAAGATGGAACTAGAAATTGGATTCTCATTTGAGATTTTTCTCCATATAATAGAAGCCAAAATTTTCCAATGCACTAATCTAAAATTTATATATATATATATATATTATAAAAAGCAAAATCAGAATTGGGTCAAATCTCTGGATTCTCATTTGAGATTTTTCTCCATAATATTTAGAAACCAAAATTTTCTAACACACTAATCTAAAATTTATATATATATATATATATATTATAAAAAGCAAAACCGGAATCGGGTCAAGTCTCTAGTTCTCATTTGACATTTTTTTCACATAATGGGAATCAAATTTTTCTAACATATGATCTAGAATTTATATCAAAACAAGAAATGAACATAGACAATTAACGATCTCCCCAAGTCATTGGTTAACCAAAGAAACAAGAACAAGAAGGTAAGTTTAGATTTCTATTACAAAAGTAACCTTGGATTCAGATCAGATAAAAATCAAAGGCAACAGTCATATGTTAAGCATCCTCAAGGGTATAATCCAAGGGCAGGGCATGCAATTCTTTGAGGAGTCTTCTTGTAATATATGCAATTCTCCTCCCGAGTTTTGTAGAGCTGGAAAGAACATTGCAGAAAACATGAAATTCTTTTGATGAGTCTTCTTGTAATACATGCAATTCTTGCAGAGCTTGTGTAGCTTGTATAGTAGTCTTCTTGTAATACATGCAATTCTTGCAGAGCTTGTGTAGCTTGTATAGCAGTCTTCTTGTAATACATGCAATTCTTGTAAAGCAGAAAGAACATAGATTAGCTTGTAGAGCAGTCTTCTTGACACTCCCCACACTATTAGTTTGCTCTCATTTTCTTGTTTGCATCAAAACTTCCATTCCATTCCTATCCCTAAGTGGAGAACAAAATAATTAGTGTTTGAAGGTGAATGAAATGAGCATGTGGCACCACTTCTAAGTCAAGGTTTTGGACTTCAAATTTGTCTTAGTTACAAGATGTGTACCATCTTCAGGAACCCTTTATCCGAGAGTGGAGATCACCGTCCAGCCATACCCTTCTATTTTAATTTCTATCACAATAAAAATATAAGAAAGGATGACTATCATTTAATATATAAATCGCAGTTGAAAGTGCTTTGAAAGTTTTGTAAAGCCCTACATAGTTGCAAAAACCCATTATTCTACTAATTCATGAAACCGGATTATACATACATTATACAGAAAACCAGATACATGAAAACCCATTACTCTACTACTTGCTTTCAAATATACATATATTATACAGAAACCCAAATTCATGAAAACCAGATAAGAAAGGCACGAAACAACGTCAGATAATCACAAGCTCTTATAAATATAATCAGAATGAAGCCAAAAATCCAATTTGAAGAAGATTCTTACCATGGCAGATGCAGATCTGGACGTAGGGACGTGTTCTACCTTCCAAATGCTAGTGTGCTGCCCTAAAATCACATCCAAACTGGGGGGGAAAAAAAATCAGACTTTGAAATGTATGCCTAAATCCTAGAATTACAGAAAAGAAATAGATGGAGTAAACACTAGAATTTCATAGAATTTGTCACAAATCCTAGAATTTCATATAATCCCTTTTGAAGAAAATTATTTACATGAATAAATACCTTACTGCATGACCGGCAAATCTCTTCCATAGATCCACCCTGCGATGCCCTTCAAGATCTCTATCGCAGGTCGCTGAGAGTAGATGTTACATGTTAGATTTCTGTTGGGAACAAATCCGTAAATGGTGTAATGGAGCCCTACCTAACTTCTCATCTACTTCACTTCTTCTCTCTCACCTTCGACCTCTCTCTTCCAGAATCCCCCAAAGTCTCCACCTTTATCTTCTCCAATCTCCTTCTCTGAGGCCATGTAACATTTCATTTTGGGGGAAATGCAAAGGAATGGAGGGTGAGCTATAGAGATGAGGGGGAGATGAAGGTCGTTGAAGAGAAGAGGGGGAGATGAAGGTTTCAAAGAGAAGAGGGATGAAGAGATGAAGATTTCGAAGAGAAGAGGGATGAAGGTTGCTGAAGAGTGGAGGGGAGGATCGGACTCACACCATCGCAGGACAGAGATGAAAGGTCGTGGGATTGAGATGGGAGAAATCACATCGGCGAAAAATCACAGTGTAAGCAAATGGGGGAGGGGGGGAAATCAAAATGCACGTGGGGGACTGAGAGAAATCACAGAGAAGAAGAAGAAGAAAAAGGTCTCAAAATCAAAATCATATTCTACGATTGAGAAGCAGAAGACAGAATTTGGGGTTTTCAAAATCAGGTTGGGGGTTTTTTGCGATTCATAGAGAAGAAGAAGGTAACATTGTTTTATGAGGAAACTTGAGGGATTCACATTGAAGAAGTTGAAAGGGATACAAAACGTGAGGGAATTGAGGATTTCACAGAGAAGCAATTTGGGACTTTCGTCGAAGAACGCTTACGATTTTGAGAGGGGATTGAGGGCGCGGGGAGAGGGGAGACTGAGGTTAGAACCGGTTCAGTGTTTTTGTGAACCCGGTCTACACGTCATGTGTGAAATGGATTCACGGCGGCAGATGGGGTTGCTGTGCACAGGGGATCCGTGAGAGAGAGAGAGAGAGAGACAGAGAAGAGATAATCCGTAACGATGATCCGTAAAAGATGATGCTTCGGTTGGGGCTGGGCGTGCGATAGGCGAAAATGGGAAAAAAAAAATCAAAAATGGTCTAGATTGGAATATAGAAGAAAATTAAAAAAATAATTTTAAAAAAAAATTTGAACATTAGATGCTATTACAAATACTTAGGACATATTTATTATATTTTGTTTTTTATATGTATTTTTTAAAACATATTTAAAAACATATTTTTTAAAACATTAGATCCATCACAATCGTTGGAATCTTCGCTTTAATTTATACTCTTAGACTTCAGCAACGTCCTTTTTACTCATAATGCTGGGTCAACTCTTTTTAGTTCTCGAGCTCAATCATTCGTTATTATTTTTAACTATTTAATAGAGTAAATAAGGACATTTTAAAATACATACCATCATGGACATAAATTAAAATAATTTTTTTTAATTGAACACAAACTAAAATTAACATGTTTAGTTTAGGTAGAGATCTCGTAATAGTAAAGTTAAAAAATTAATTAATATGGTTTTTTCTTGTTTATTTTATTTTATTTTCATTTCAAAAAATTTTAAAGTATATCAAATCAAGTCATTTTAGTTTATAAATTATGTGATTTCATTATAAATTTAACAGTTCAAAAAAATATATCATGATATCTTATTGGAAAATATCAAAATAGATCATCAGTAATGATTGTTTAGACACAAAACCATATTGTTAAAATACTCTCTTTGGATTTGAAAATCATCTCAACTCATCTCACTATTATTTACTACTATTCATAAATTTTAATTAATAAGTCTTAGTACTATTTACAAAATATTTTAACTCATCTCATTTCTGAATTCAAACAAAACATAAATGATGATAAGATATGATTCACTTGAAAGCTTTCAAAATATTATTGTAGGTTTATGAATTCACTTATGGATACAGCTCACACTACTAGTAATTTATTATTTAATTTATTTTCATTTTAATATTTAAATATGTTTCAACCTCTGATACTCGTCCTGTATTCGTGAATGTCCCCTAGGAAACTGCTGAACTCGCTAATCCGGTCTATGTATATATATTTTTTGAATATATGTATATAAAACGTTGCCATTTCACTTAAATGAGTGAAACAACATCGTTTTAAGGTCTAGAAGTTAAAAAAATATATGTAATAGAAGGGCGCTTTAAGCCAAACGACGCATTTTTAAAATGAATTAATAACCCCCTACCATTTTCTTCTTCCCCGTGTCATCTTCCTCCTATCTGCAATTTGTATTAGATTTTAAAACTTGGATTATATCTTGATCGGCTACTAAATAGCAAATCGAAAATAAATAAACAAATAAATAAAAAAGAAAAAGGAAGTTGCGAATAAGTTTCTTCGGTCTCATTCATTAACCAATAAGTTATTAAAGTTTATATATACTGTCACTTTCAAGCAACGTGCCACCAAAGTTCCAAACCCAACCAAAGTCCTCTTGTCCTCTTACTACCGACTGTTGAGGACCAGGTGGAATGCAAACGACTGCAAATTAATATGATATATATAGTATAAAAATAAATTTATAAATTAATATAATATAATATATTAAAATATTAAAATTCTTTTTATTAGAAAATAAATTTAACATTTCATATAAATTATATTAATTTATAAATTTAATTTTATAGTCACTTATTAGGAATGAATGATTGGCCCAAGAAGAAGCCCATCACCATGAATAAAAGGGAAGTTGCCGAAAAAGTTTATGGCCAAGATATAAGATTTTTGTAACGTTGTCACGCATAATTATTGTACAGTTCTGATCATGATCGTCAAGTCTACTTCACCTTGTGGCCCTCTTTGCCACTGTTATACTCTTTCATTTCAACTTTCTCAACTTCTGTTTCCCTATTAAGAATTACAATACAATAACTAAATATAATACAAAATTTAGATTGTTAATTGAGGTAAATATTTCATGGATTATAACTTTAAAGGGTTTGGATTTTTTTTTTCATCGCATAGCAATTTTATAATTCTAGAGTTATATTTATTTTACAAATATTACAATTGTAGAAAGATTTATAAAAATAAACTTATAAATTAATTTACTTTCATATGATATATTAGATCTATTGTACCATAAAAATAATTTTACTATTTAATATATCATATCAAATCATATTTATTTATAAATTTATTTTTATAAAATCTTTTTATAATTAAATCATTTCTCTATTTATTTATTCACAAATATGTCTGAACGCTTTGTTCTAACTGTTCGACAAGTATTTGGTTGGTTGATTCAACTTCGTTAAAGTTAATTGCATAATATTTTAGTTTATATTATTGGTTGACCAAGGCATACGTTTTCATGATGAGTGATTATTCATTTGATTAAAACGATACATGATTGGAAAAGATAAAACAAAAAAAAAAAAAAAAAGAGTAAAAGGAAGAACAATATTTCCCATTATTATTCTATTTATCATCCTCCTCTCATATATAACCCAGGCGTGTACAGAAAACTGATCAACCGCCCCGGACCGACCGGAACCGACCTCAGGACGCCGGAACCGGCCAAGAACCGGTCGGCGGTTGAGGAAAATTATCATGAACCGACATCGGTCGGTTCGGCGTGCGGTTCAGGTCTAAATAAACCGATAAACCGACCGACCGTTTCAGTTATATTTTTTTTTTCATTTTTATACATATAAAACGACGCTGTTTCACTTAAATAATTGAAACGGCGTCGTTTTCTGACTTCTTAAATTATTACGTTTAAATATAAACGGCACCGTTTGGCTTAAGCCAAACGACGTCGTTTGGTATTAGGGTAAAATACCCCCCTTCCCCTTCGACTTTCCATTTCCGTCTGGCCTTCCCAGTTTCTGAAAACAGAAACCCCCCATCCTCCATACGGCCGCCGATCGCTTCTCGGCTTCTCCCATTCTCCCTGCGTCTGGCCCTCTCCCGGTCACTGCTCAGCTCCCTGCGTCTAGCCCTCTCTCGGTTTCCCAGCCTCTGCTCGACGGCGCGACGCACCTTCCGGCTTCCTCTATCGGTGTAAGTAATGTAAGTTTCTTTTTTTTTTTTTTGATAGGATCTTGCTATTTACATTTTACTAAGTTGGAATGTTGGATTAATGTTTAGATTAATGTTTATTTTTAGTGTTTATTTTGCATCGGACATTAATATATATTTTTAGTGTTCCAACTTTTGTTCAATCTCGAAGATCAATTAGTGTTTATTTTTTTAGATTAATGTTTATTTTTAGTGTTTATTTTGCATCGGACATTAATATATATTTTTAGTGTTCCAAATTTTGTTCAATCTCGAAGATCAATTAGTGTTTATTTTGCATCGGACATGCTAGGATCTTGTTGTTTCTTGAGTAAAGCAACATAGTAATTAGTAAGCCATTAAGCCTTGACATACTCATCCTACCAAATAATCATGAAGCATAATTAAAATGAAACAATTAACAAAAGTGTGCGCTGCAGACAAATTTTTTAACATTGATAAAAACAAAACAAAAAGATGGATAAAAGGAAAAGAAAAACTATATGATGCAGATCAAGAGAACTAAATAATTAGTTTCTCTCAGTTATCTCTAATTGCATGAACCTGTATATATTATTTTGTTGGTGCCGTGAATGATATATATGTTTCTTAATTAATTTTGAAATTAATGTTTCATATGTTAGATGGATTCTTCATCAACTCCAATTGATCTTGATAATGATGAACAAACTGTAAATTTGGGAGAGACCCAAACACCAAAACCTTCAAGTGCCCCTAGTAGTACTTGTCCACTTCCTAGGAAACGGAAGGAGAATGACCCATCGGTTGTTTGAGATCATTTTACTAAAGTTGAGGGTTGTCCCGTAGATGATCCGAAAGCTAAGTGTAACTATTGTGGCAAGATTTATGCTTGCCACTCAAAGAGAAATGGGACTTCAACTATGCAAAACCACTTATCTGCATGTCCAAGAAATCCTCATAAACGCGGGCCTCTAGATAGATATCAACAAACATTGGCGGGTGAGGAAGTTGGAGAGAGTGATAGTAGCGTGGTAAGAAATCTTGTAACCCACAAATATAGTGAAGATGCAGTGAAGTTGGCCATTGCGGAAATGGTAATTATTGATTAATTGCCATTTAGAATTGTTGAAGGACAAGGATTTAAGAAGTTGGTTTGGTTACTTGAACCAAAATTTAAAGTGCCATGCCGTGTTACAATTGCAAGAGACTGTATGAAATTGTTTACATCTGAAAAGGCCAAGCTTAGAAAGTTGTTTAAAGACGGGGAGATGAGAGTTTCATTGACTACTGATACATGGACATCGATACAAAATTTGAATTATATGTGCCTAACTGCCCATTTCATTGATAATGATTGGAAGTTGAAGAAAAAAATTATTAATTTTTGTTTGATCCCTAATCATCGAGGGGATACAATTGGAAAATATATTGAATCGTGCCTCCTTGATTGGGGCATTGATAAGATATTTACTGTGACTATTGATAATGCTAGCTCAAATGATACTGCAATTTCTTACTTGAAGCATTTTTTGACGGGGAATGTGTTGGGTGGGAAGTACATGCACTTGAGATGTTGTGCTCACATTTTAAATCTTGTCGTGAATGAGGGTTTGAAGGAGTGTAATGACGCCATCACAATGGTTAGAAATGCAGTTAGATATGTGCGCTCCTCCCCTGCTAGATTAGACAAGTTTAAGAAGTGTGCAGAAAAAGAAAAAATTGATTGTAAAAAATTATTGTGTCTTGATGTGCAAACCCGATGGAATTCAACTTACATGATGTTGGATGCGGCTGAGAAATTTGAAAAGGCTTTTAGGCGGATGGAGAGTGAGTATTACAATTTTCTATCTTACTTTAATGAGGGACACATAGGGCCTCCTAGAGCTGATGAGTGGGAGACAGTGCGGGTTTTTGTGAAATTTTTGAAGATGTTCTATGATGCCACTTGTCGCTTTTCTGGGTCCCTTCATGTCATGGCAAATACAAGTTTTGTGGAGATTTGCATGCTCCAAAAAGAATTGGTTAGGCTGAGTCAGAGTTCTAATAGTTGTTTGATGAACATGGCAATAAGCATGAGAACGAAATATGATAAGTATTGGGGTTCATTGGATAAGCTGAACTTGTTGTTGTTGGTTGCCGTTGTGCTTGATCCTCGAAATAAGTTAGGCCTTCTCACCCGCAACTTGAGAAAAATTTATGATGAGACTCGAGGATTACATTTGGTGTCTAGTGTGAGGCAGTTACTATTCGACTTATACGATGAGTATAATGCTACATTTGGTTCTATTTCGAGTAGTCGAGAACATGTGCCCGCTTCGACATCTATACCCTCAGTAGAAAGTGAAGAAGAGTCACAATTGTATATGGATTGATATGAGCCAGATAACGAGATTGAATCAGCTGCTGCTAAAACAGAGGTGGATCGATATTTATCAGATGGTTGTGAGACACTCAGTTCATCTTTTGATTTGTTGATCTGGTAGAGACAGAATGAGGTTAATTATCCTATACTTGCAAGGATTGCACGAGATTTGTTAGCCATGCCTGTTTCCACTGTTGCTTCAGAGTCAGCATTTAGTACAGGAGGGCGTGTACTTGATCAGTTTCGGAGTTCATTGGCTCCGAAAACAGTTGAGGCACTTATTTGTACTCATAATTGGTTACGACATCCGTCGGCGCCAATTGATCTTCGAGAGGCCATGGATAATGTTGAGAGTTTTGTAGTAGAATCTGGTAATGTATTCATTCAATATTAATTTATTTTTATAAGTTAATTTCATTTCTTTATTGATTATCCAAATTTATTAATATTTGATGTTTAATCTTAATTTTTTTTTTCATATTTATATAGAAATGGGAGCACAATCAGGCGTCCCAACTATTGAAGATTGAAGACTTTTCGAATATGGAATGAAGAATTAAAGATCCAAGATTTTAATGTTTAATTTGTGTTAGTTGCTTGTTTATTACTTAAAACAATTTGTGTTGGTTTGTATTTGTATTTGTATTAAACATCTACTCATTTAGTGGATACTTTTATTGATTACTTAGTAGTTAGTTATTAACTAACTTACTAGATTTTAAAGTATTATTTAGTAATTACTACTTACTAGTTACTATTATTAGTTTCTAAAACAATATTATTTTTATTGTTTTAAACTAGTAATGAATTTTAAAAATACAAGAAGAAAAATTTAAAATATTGTGAATATTGACTAATAAATTCACTAGATTGAGTAGAAAAAGGCCAAAAACTTTGAAATGAGCAAAACAAGCCTTCTGAAAAGGGGCCCAAAAGAGGCCCAAAACATTGGCCCAAACCGGCCCAAACCGGTGAATCGACCGTGAACCGGCCGGAATCGGTTCCGGCCGGTTCCAGCCCCTTTAACGGTCGGTTCTCGGTCGGCAAAATTAGGGAGAAATGGTGGTCGGTCGACGGTCGGTTCGGCACAGTACCGAACCAAAGATGTCGGTTTTCAGGCTTAATATAACCTATAATATAATTACCCTATTCCTTTATATTCCATTCCTTCCTAAACTCCCAAATGAAGTATTTATCATCACTTAATTTCAACAATATGCTTTTGTGTTTAAAGAATAAGATATCATGATATTTTTTAATTGTTAAGTTTATAAAAGAAATCTCATAATTTATAAACTAATGTGACTAAATGGGATAAGTTAAAATTTTTTAAAATGAAAGTAAAGTAGAAGGAACTATAATATACAACAAAAAAACCATATTACTGAATTTGTAAACTTTATTATTATATGAATTTTAGTTTTTATTCAATTAAAAAATAAAGAATTTATTTTACATTATATCAATATACATGTCATTAATTTATATAAGTGATTATTAATTTAATTAAAGAATATATATGATTAGAAAAGAAAAAAAGTTAAAAGGAAAAACAATATTTTTCTTAGATGGAAAATGTCGTAATTTACAGCATTAAATAATTAAAAAATAATAAGGAATGATTGAGACGGAGAGAAAGAGGCCCAACACCACGAGTAAATAGGAAGTTGCTGAAGAACTATGTGGCCGCGTTCTTTGACCAGGGAGAAGAGAGAGGCTCAACGCACCGGCCGGAATGTCAGTTAATGAATGCTTTCTTTTTATTGTTCTCATTAAAAGCTGGCAGAAGGTGACGACGTTTCTTTCCCTCCAATAATAGTTATGCCAATTCATGAGATGAAAACCTTTTATTCTCATCTTTTCTTTTCTCTACTTTTGATATGATGCAACGCGGAAGTTGCCAAGAAGTTCCTCATGCAACCCGGTTTCCACTTCTTTAAACTTATATAAGGAGCTCAATCGTCATCCACGGTATATCCATCTCCAACGAATTACACTTTACATCCAAAATGTCTTCTTCCATCGCATTACCGGGAGTCCTTTCATCTCCTTCTTCTCCTATTCCTCGTCTTTAACCTCTCAACGGAAGTATGATGTATTTTTAAGCTTTTATGGTAAGGATACCCGCAATAATTTTACTGGTCATCTTTACCATGCTTTTGGATCAAGATGGAATCAAAACTTATAAAAATGATATGGAGCTAAGAAGAGACGAAGAAATCTCACCTGCACTTTTTGAGGCGATTGAAAAGTCATATATTTCGATCGTTGTATTCTTAATTTGTATAATAATTAACAAAAGTAGCTTTCACCGAATTGGACACAATTTCCGCATTATCAGCATAAAATAACTTTTAAGGCTTTCCACTTTAGAGATTAAGGAAAAAAAAAAAAAAAACGAAGCAAGATTATCGTTTCTGCGGGGCTACCCACATGTAATATTGTCATTGGCTGCATCCTAAACTTAGTAGTTAACATATAAAATTAAATTACATTATGTGTATGATATGGTAAGAGAGACAGAGAGAGAACCAGACCAAAGGACCCCAACCGACACAGATTGTTGTCAATCAAGCTGTTTTTTTTTTTTTTAAGAAAATATTATATATAAATTAGTTAATATAATTAATATATTTAGTAGATATTTTATTTGTTCGGTAGAAACAAAGCTAGATGAAGTAGACTTAATGGATGGAAAATAAAAATTAAAAACTGTGAACACTGAGGGGTCTACACCCGTTCCAAGCGACATGCCACCAAACCAAGTGAAAAATGCATTGTGAATTGAGGTAAATATTTCATAGATTAAAACTTTAAAAGGTTTGGATTTTTATTTTTTATTTTCCCATTTCCTATGCAAGTTTATAATATAGTAATACTAGAGTTATATTTATTTTACAAGTGTTATAACTATAAAGAGATTCATAAAAATAAATTTATAAATTGACATATATAGTTTAATATGACATGTTAGATTTACTTTAGCATAAAAATAATTGTACTATCTAATATATCATATCAAGTCATATCAAACTATAATTTACGAGTATAGTGGTTACAACGTCGTACTTAACCATGAAATGCTTGGGCACTGCTGGCCCCTTTTTTTTTTTTTTTGGCTCTTAATGATTAATGATTAAGTAAGTGTTTTTTAATAATATTGTGAATTTTTTTTTAAAAAATAAAAGTGTTAAAAAATTACATGGGAAAAAAAAACTAAAAATAAAAATACACTACAACTAGCAGCAGCTACCAGCAGTAGCTGTAGTGCTATCCATAACTATATGGCCTGTTGCTAGATGGGAGAATGCAAATCCACTCTTGGGCAGCTACCCATTCCAGGATAATAAACAACCAATGGCAAGACATATGGTTTTCCTCCGATCTCCCGATACTTGAATTGTATGAACCACCCGTAGCTCATGTTATATTAATTTCCAAACCAAAAACGAATACTTAGATTTCTCTATGGAAGACCTATCCCTTGAGGAGGGGGTTCCAAGTGGGATTCATCCATGGTAAGGGTAAAAGTACTTCTGCTGCTACTTGAGTAATCCTCCTATTTATTATTAAATCATCCATAACATGAGTGATCAACCTACCAGCTTTTCTTCATTCACTAACCAAAATGCTTGATATTTTCTTGATGAACTTTCACATCACACCCCCAACGCTAAAATCTACAGACTAGTTTTAATCTTCACTTGGCACACTCTAATAGTTCCAGTTTGTTCCAAATTAGCATACAACTCAATATTCTGGTGTGAGGTCTAAATGTAATCCTACTTTGGGTTTGCATGCACATTTTGTATACAAAATACTCAAAAGTTCAGGTACTTAAAGTTACAAGTCTAAGGGATTTGTGTGTCGCATGTTAGTCACAATCGTTTACAAACAATAAGTCGTGATGACTCAAGAAGATTTAAGTTTTTTACTCTTTGATTGTTGTTTTCAAACGCTAGGGAGAAATCCAATCTCCACTCGTTACCGGACAAGTTTAACACAACATGTATTGATCAGAAATATTTTCTCAAGATAAAGTACTTGTGGTAAGGTTATTGATCAGTGCTATTGATCACCATGTATATTTTCTGTACACAACTTTTCAAGTTACTTTATAAAAGAAACTTTATTTTTCCATATTTCTTAGGATTGCTCGTCACGCCACTATTTGCTCATAAGCACACTTGGTCATTTTCACGTAAAGATGGAATACAAGACAAAATGTAAGGGAAATGGACTTTGGGGGGAGGGGGGTGCGGGGGGATTCGGGGAAGGGAATAAGAGATCTCAGAGGCACTCTTTAAAGAGAATTCCATGAGAGTAATTGGAGAGAACTTAGGGAGGATTTAGAGCTTGGATCAAACTATACTTTAGTAGGTTTTACGTCCAAGATCGTGGATATAGGCTTCAGTATCTAGCCATTAAATCATGAATTGTCTTATTAATTTCCAGTATTTATCATGAAACAAGACATGTATGATCATTTCAAAGGCACCACAACCAAGGTGATAGAGGAAAGGACCATCTGACCATACTGATGAGACTGAAAAATGCATCAACGATAGTGAAAAATGATCAATCTAGACAAGTGGCATGACCTTGATGTTGCATTAAAATTATATTATCCGAGATGTATTGTGGATGGATATTGCACATGATATTCTAGTGCAGGTCAGCTTGGAGATGTATTTCAAAATTTTTTTTTTTCGAGTTATCTCTAATGTGTGCTTTGACCTCTATTTATATAAATACAGTATTCTATGGTTTTATGTCTATACAACCTTTACTGATCTATTTCGACATTTCCCAATAAGATATCATGATTTTTTTTTTATTGTTAAATTTATAAAAGAAATCACATAGTTTATAAACTAATTTGACTTGATTTAATATATGTTAAAATTTTTTAAAATGAAAGTATAAAAGAAACTATAATATACAAGAAAAAACCAAATTAATTAATTTTTAAACTTTAGTATTACAAGATCTCGTAAACTAAAAATGTTAATTTTAGTTTTTGTTCAGTTAAAAAATTTAAAAAAAAAAATTATTTTACTTTATGCACGTGGTATATATTTTGCGGTAGCATCAAAAAGCGATAAGAAAATAATTTAATTCGGATCCTGTTATTTTATATCAATATACATGTCGTACATGTTGATGGAGTGCATGCATTTGAGTGATTATTTATTTAATTAGGAAAAGTTATGTTTATCATCATGATATATTATACATTATTTTTATTTTTTTATTATCAAATGAATAATATATAAATAATGAATAAAAAAATTAATTAATTAAAAAAATAAAATATAAAAATAAGGATAATGTATCGATAAAAAATTATTTCTTTTCTGTGTTTAGGTGTCAAGTGTCTTAACACTTCTCAATATACTTTTTTATTATTTATTATTTTTTTATTTTTTATCTATTTTATTATTATTATTTATTATCTTTTATTATTATTTAATATATTATTATTATTTTAATATTTATTTTTTTATTACTATTCATAATATATCTCAATCCTACCGACACCCAAACTCAAACTAGAGTCATGAAATACTTGCTGAAAAGTTTGTGGCCGCGTTCCTTCTATGACCAACGCACTAACGCTTTTTGTGGCCCACCACGCGAGAGGAGACCCACCACCAGAAGTTGCTGAAGAAAGAAATTGGTGGCCAATGCATGAGGTTTTACTTTTGTAAAGCTGTCACACGTTAGTACTGTACACTCATCATCATGATAGTCAAGTCTACTCTATCTTCTGACTCTCTCTGCCACTTTTATCTTCTTTCATTTTAACTTTTTCAACTTCCACCTATTAAGGCATAATTTGATAATAAGACAAAAATTTTAAATTTTAAGATAAAATATTAAAATATTATATATTAATATAATATATAAAAAATTTAATATTATTAATATTTTAAAATTTAAAAAAATTAAATTATTTATTATATTTTATATAAAAATTTGAAAAATTATAATAATAAAATGAAAATTTTAAATTTAAGATAAAAATTTTAATGAGCTAAACGGAACTAAGAATTACAATACAATAACTAAATATTTCATGGATTATAGGGTTTGATTTTTTATTTTTTTACTTTTCCATCGCATAGCAATTTTATAATACTAGAGTTATATTTATTTTAGAAATGTTATAATTATAAAAAAAACTCATAAAAATAATTTTGCTATATAATATACCATATAAAATTAAATTTATTTATAAATTTATTTTTAAGAAATTTCTTTTATTACTAAGTCATTTCTCTGTTTGACAACTAATTAGTCGGCTGATTCAACTTCGCTAAGCTTCATTACATAATATTTTAGTTTATATTATTCTTTAAATAGAAATGTTTAGTTTATAAAAGAAAGGTTATAAAAAGCTATTTTCTAAATTTGCATTAGACTTTAAACTTGAATTAGATCTCAGCCGGCAACCAAATAGCAAATCGAATAATGAATAAACAAATAAAAATGAAAAGAAGAAATGAAGTTGCCGCTTCCATTCATCCCTTTGAATTAGGTTTGATTTGGCCCATAAAAATTCTTATCTTAAAATTAAAAATATCATTTCATTATTATAATTTTTTTAAATTTCTATACAAAATATAATAAATAATTTAATTTTTTCTTAATTTTTTTAAATATCAAAACAATAATAATATTAAAATATAATATTT
Organism: Carya illinoinensis; assembly: GCF_018687715.1. NCBI lineage: Eukaryota > Viridiplantae > Streptophyta > Magnoliopsida > Fagales > Juglandaceae > Carya > Carya illinoinensis. The sequence goes on along the minus strand of NC_056766.1, from coordinate 41,230,363 downwards.
TAATATTTTATCTTAAAATTTAAAATTTTCATCTCAAAATTCTCTACTATCAAATTGAACTTAATTGATCCCCATAAACAATCCTTAATTTGAATGTAGTGTTATGATTTACATGCTGGCTAGCAAGCATGATTGTCGCCAAGAAGTTACCGAGAAGTTTCTCTTCTCTTACCCACTTCTGAGATATTTATGCATGGGGGAATTTAAATTGAGACGAACCCTGAAGGTCTGACACTGGAAAAATTGGGGAAGCCCACCTAGCCATGTGCATCGGTGTGTCCTGTGAATTTTGATCGGCATGCATGTGATTGCCGAAGAAGTTTTTACATAATTTTATGATGCGTTGTGATGATATATCCAATCATAATTGATATCATTTATATTATATCGATTTCTGTACATACATTACTTTTATATAAAGATATTCTTTCTTCCACATATAAGTGGTTTTATTTATTTAAATTTTTAAGTTTGTAAAAAAAAATTTACTCATTAATTAATATAATTTGATGTAATAAATTAGAATTTTATTAAATTAAAACTAAAGTAAAAGATACAATAAAAAATTATATATTTTAGTTTGTAAACTTTATTATTATGAGATTTATATCTTAACTATATATTTTTTTATTTTTTGCAGTAAATGAATTTAATTTTGATCTAGAAAAAACTTATTTTTGATTTAAATTTTATCATTTAATGCGATTTGATTTAATGCAGTGAAGATTATTCATTTAATTAGAAGATTAGAAAAAATTAAAAATAAAAAGAAGAACAATATTTCTAATTTTAAAATATCATTTACACCATTAAATAGATAAAAAATAATAACAATGAATGATTGACCTCCAGAAATGGCCCACCACAGTGCGTACTAAAGAAGTTTGGCAGCGAATCTTTTGATTGCATACGTTTTCTTGTACAGCTGACACGTTCTTTATCCCAACAAAAGGAAGTTTTTTCGGTTAAAAAATTGTAAACATAATTCTATACACTCCGCATCGTATATTTTCTTATTTTTTTTTATCAAATAATTAGTATATAAATAATAAGTAGAATAATTTAATTATTTTAAAAATAATATATTCAAAAAACTTTTAAAATTTTTTCTAAAAAAAATGTGATGTATAATGTGTAGATTTATATGTAATAAATTTTTTTTATTTGTAGTTTTTTTAAATAATACAAAAATATATATTGAAGTAAGGAGGGAGAAAAAAAAAATCAATTATATTTATGGGTGAAAAGCTGGCAGGAGACGTTTCTATTGAAAGAGGCCGAACCCGGAATACCAGTTAATGATACACCCATGTGTCAGTTAAATATAATAAATAAATTACTTTGTGGATTGAAGTAAATATTTCATGAATTAAAACTTTAAAGTGTTTAAATTTTTATTTTTTATTTTCTCATCGCATATGCATATGACATCATAATTTATGGACATTTTTAAGATAAAAAAGACATTCGAAATTTGTTTGAACGCAATTCGAAACAATAGAATCACTTTACCAAAACGTTCCTGAATTTGATTGTACAATGGAATCTATAGAAAGCATTAACGACCTTTCCTACTTGGTTTCAGGTAAAACTTTATATGCATCTCCCAAATAACATTCTTCAGTCTCTTGTTAAAAATAGCCATAATCTTTCCTGGTTGTTCTTAAAGGACTATTTCAAGATTTGCCAATAAAAATTGTGAACATTGAGGGACTTACACCCCTTCAAACTCAAAGCGACATACCACCAAACCCAACCAAATGTCCTCATATCTAAAAATAAAAAGAAAACCAAAAACAAAAGTCCTTTTGTCCTCTTACTACGACTGTTGAGGATAAGCTGAATGCAAATCATACCCCCTCTTATCAACACAAATCTTTTCAGCACTTTGGCTTAGCTTTGAGTTCTCGGATTCTAACATGTAAAAATAAATAAATTTATATATTAATATGATGTAATAAAATATATTAAATTATAAAATTATTTTTATTATAAAATAAATTTAATATACTATAAAAATTATATTAATTTATAAATTTAATTTTTCAGTTACTTATTTGGAATGAATGAATGACAGTGAGAAGAGGCACACCGAATAAAAGGAAAAATGCTGAAAAAGCTTGTGGCCAACATCGTGACAGCAAAGGTATGTGAAAATGTATCATTATTCTTTTGTAAAGCTGTCGTGCAATATTATTGTGCAGTCCTCATCATAATCATCAAGTCTGCTTGACCTTCTGGCCCCTTCTAGCCATTGTCATTTGCTAGCACCATTCCATAACTTATTTGAGCTCTTACTTTCATTTCAGCTTTCTCAACTCCTATGTTATCTTTATGTCTCTCTATTAAGAGTTACATTGTTTGGATAATGAGATAAGATGAGATAAGATAGTTTTAAATGAAATTTGAATAAAATTTGTTAAAATAGAGATGATATGAAATGATTTTTGAATCCAAACAACTCCTAATATAATAACTAAATATAATACAGAAATTATATTATCAATTGAGGTAAATATTTCATGGATTAAAACTTGGAAGGGTTTGGATTTTATTTATTATTTTTCCATCGCCTATGAAACTTTATAATATAGTAATACTAGAGTTATATTTATTTGAGAAGTGTTACAGTTATAAAGAGATTCACAAAAATAAATTCACAAACTGTTATAATTTTATATGTTATATTAGATCTACTTTAATTTATAAATATACTTTTATAGAATATCTTTGTGATTAAATCATTTCTCTATTTATTTATTGACAAATATGCTTAAACGTTTTGATCTAAATATTTGATTACAACTATTTAGTTGGTTGATTCAGCTTCGTTAAGCTTCATTGCATAATATTTTAGTTTATGGTATTCTTTATAGGGAAATATTTAGTTTATAAAAAAAGTTATAAAAAGTACTTAATTCTAAATTTGCATTAGACTACCAAATAACAAATCGAAAATGAATAAACAAATAAATAAAAAGAAGAAAGGAAGTTGCCAAGAAGTTCTCCGGTCTCATTCATTCCTTTACCAATAAGTTATTAAAATTGATATATACTTTATATATACTATCCCTTAAGATTCTCAAGGGAAACTAGATATGTACACACACAAAATGTTTTCAAGGCGTCAAAACAAAGACATTATATAAATATATATATATATATATATATATATTAAGGGACTATTTCGAAATTTCCAAATAAAAATTGTGAACATTAGGGGCCTACACCCCTTCCAAGCAAAGTGCCACCAAAGTTCCAAACCCAACAAAAGTCCTCTTGTCCTCTTGGCTCTTACTGCCCACAGTTGAGGACCAGCTGGAATGCAAACGACTGCAAATTAATACGATATAATATAAAAACAAATTTATAAATTAATATAATATATTATATTATTAAAAAAAATTATTATAAAATAAATTTAATATTTCATATAAATTATATTAATCGAGAAGAGGGCCATCACCATGTATAAAAGAGAAGTTGTCCAAGAAGTTTATGACCAAAGTATAAGATTTTTGTAAAACTATCATAAGTTATTATTATACAATCCTCATTATCTACGTTTGTCGGTAGAGATTAAGTCTTATTTTTTTATAAAATGTGAGGTTAAGTTTCTGTTTAGATAAAGTGATGTCTCTTGGACATTTGAAACAGACAAATGTCTCTTAGACATTTATTTATAGAAAGTTTCAACAATAATGACGATAAGACCAATCACCAAAGGAAATGCTATATTAGTGAAACTCTAAATGTATGATTTTAATTTATGATGTAATATTTTATATAATTACATCTCAGAATATATCCGGTTATGAATGTAAGTTTATCTGATGAATGAATTTTGATAGTTTCTTTTAAAAAAAAAAATTAGATTTGCTATGTAAGACTAAATAGTTATCGAAGTTTTGAAATGAAAGATTTAGAGGGCCGCTTAACTCACAAAAAAAAAAAGAAAAAAAAAAGATAGAAATTATAAGATGCAATAAGCATTGTTTCTTTTTTTTTTTTTTTTTTTTTAAATAGAAATAAGATCCACTAACAAAATGTATAGGATTGTTTTAGATTTCCCCTATAAGATTTGACGAAGCAGATTTAGGATTTTTACTTGCTACAATATATACAAACGTTATATATATATATATATATAAATATATATATTTAAATCAAGATTTTGTATGAAATGAAGCCTGTATTAACCATTTTTCTTTTTTAGATAAAGAGAAAAATGAGGGAAAAGAAAAATTGAGTAAAATAAGAAAGTACGCCTGGACCAAGAGTTTAGCTTAGCTAAGCTTAACGACCACCCATTTTGTTTTTCAATCCTGACCATAATTCCATTGAAGGCTTCTTTTACAGTTTTAAAAGAGCAGAAGGAGCTGTGAACTTGTAGATATATATATACGTCAACTAATTTTTATTTTTTACTCTTTGCTCTAATAAAAAATTTGTTTTATATGGTATTTTGCAATACTAACAAAAAATAATAATAAAAATAACTTAATTTTAATTTAAGAATAATTTGAATTTTGTTATATCAAGTTATGGATGTTAATATAGTGTATTTTAAGTGGTTATTGATTTAATTAAGAATAAATATGACTAGAAATGATTAAAAATAAAATTATATTTTTGTTTGATTAATGTCTTTTATATCATTAAATAGAATAATAATAATAATAATAATAATAATTGAACGGTTGATTGATTGACCTCGAGAAGCGGCCCACCATATGGGTAAAAAGGAAATTGTCACAAAAAAAGAATTGGTGTTGCCGAATACTTTACGGATCATTTTTCACGGGAACTCCGTGGAAAATCATATCTCGAATAGACGGTTTTGCCCTTTTTCCATCTTTACGCTCTGCTAGGGTTCAAAACAGAGTAGCGCCGTATGGCTGCCGCTGGAGCCCTGGGCCAACGGCGAACGCTGGGCGGCAGAGAAACTTCGCGGACATTCAAAATGATCCCTTGAAAGGAATTGAGGAAGTTGCTCATGATTTTTTTCACCGAATTCTATTTCGATGACAATTTTATTAATTAACTCTAATATTAATTAATAAATAAAGAGTAATGATATACACCATATTACCATTTTATTTATATTCCACCATACATAATGTGATGTATTTATCTCTATTTAATGATAAAGAAGTATGTAATAAATAATTATTTAATTGGTGATAAATATGTCCTATCTTACTTAGTGAAAAATAAATATGATGATAGTATGGTTTATAAAATTTTTCATAAATTAATTATACCAATTCAGATTACAACCTTTTATTCTGATCTTTTCTTTTTCACACACACACACACACATATATATATATATATATATATAATGCACGGAACCATATATTTCTAACAAAATATATACACTCAATAAGGCAAAAGGTATAATAATAATAATAATAATAATAATAATTAAAAAAAACTCAATAATTAATAATAAAAACCAAAAACACATTATAGAACTATTTATATATTTAAAGAAAATAATATTTTATTTATCATCATACTCTTATATATATAACATATAATATAATTACTCTATTCCTTTCTATTCCATTCCTTCATAAACTCTGATCTCAAACCAAGTATATATCATCATTTAATTTCAACAATATGGTTAATTTGTGTCTAAACAATTATTAATGATCTATTAAAGAAATCCTATCATTTATAAATGGAAAATACTTTAGCTACAAAAGAATTATACAAAAGTAAATCCACAAACTTATGTGGCTTGATGTGGTACATTAAATTGTAAAGTTATTTTTATTATAAAGTAGATGTAATGGATTTTAAGAAATCTAATCAGTTTGTAGATTTATTTTGTATAATCACTTTATGTCTGTATAGTTCTCAAATGAGAAAGTATGCAAAATAGAATAAAAATGCAATTAAACGATCATCCATTTTCTTTTTCTATCCCATAATCCTATTGAATGCTTCTTTTACAGTTCTAAAAATACAAAAGAAAATATGAACTTGCATATATATTAGCGGGAGGATCAATCATGTGTAATTTATCCTAATATAATTAATTTCCTATATATATAAATTAAATTAGATACACATATATATTAGGAAGTTGCCAAAGTATTTTCTCACATCTTTCTTCCACAAATTCATATACATGAAGAGAAATATCTAACTAGTGAATATCTTTTCTTAAGTATTCTGATCTTTCCTTTCTCACCAACCTGCAACGCAAATAGACCTCTGATGTTTTTTAAGTACTAGTGAGAATTGCGTATAGAATTAATAATTAATAATTCAAAATATAATTTAAAAAACAACCTAATTCCTAATGAAAATCAACCCTTGGTCTAAATTATATTGTCACGTTAGTTCTAACAAAACAAAGTCAATAAGTCAAAAAATAAAAGGAAGAACAAGATTTCTCTTAGATTCAAAAGTAGTAAGAAGGAATGATTGACCACAAGTGGCCGACCACCATGGATGGGCAAAAAGGAAGTACTTGCTGAAGAAGTTTGTGGCCAATGCTGCAATGTATACGCTTTTGGTAAGGGAAGAGGGCCCACCAACAAAAGAAAAGTTGCTGAGGAAATTTGTGGGAGGTTTTACTTTTTGTAAAGCTGTCATACGTTATTATTGGGCACTCCTCGTCAAGTCTACTTCATCTTTATCTGACTCTCTCCGACATTGTCACGTTCTTTCATTTTAACTTTCTCAACTCTTATGTACACTATGTTTTTATCTCCTGTAAAGCTGTCATACGTTATTATTAGGCACTCCTCGTCAAGTCTACTTCATCTTTATCTGACTCTCTCCGACATTGTCACGTTCTTTCATTTTAACTTTCTCAAACTCTTATGTACACTATGTTTCATTTTAACTTTCTTTATGTACACCATGTTTCTATCTCCTGTAAAGCTGTCATACGTTATTATTGGGCACTCCTCGTCAAGTCTACTTCATCTTTACTACTTCATCTTTATCTGACTCTCTCCGACATTGTCCCGTTCTTTCATTTTAACTTTCTCAACTCTTATGTATACTATATTTCTAATACAGTAACTAAGGTCCTGCGTAATAAATAAAATGAAATATTTTAAATAATAATAAATATAATATTATTATAATATAATTTTTTAGTATTAAATTTATATTAAAATTTAAAAAAATTAAATTATTTATTATATTTTATATAAAAATTTGAAAAAATTATAATAATAAAATGAGATAAAATTTTTAATTTTAGTTAACCAATCTAGACCTTATTTTATGGATTATAACTTTAAAAGAGTTTAGATTTTTATTTTTTTATTTTTCCCTCGCATAGCAATTTTATAATTCTAGAGTTATATTTATTTTAGAAATCTTATAATTATAAAGAGATTCATAAAAAAAATTTTCAAATTAATTTAATTTTATATAATACATTATATTTACTTTACCATTAAAGTAACTTTACTACATAATATACTATATCGAATCACGTATGTTTATAAATTTATTTTTATGAAATATTTTTTATAGTTAAATAATTTTTCTATTTATTTATTCACAAATAATTTATCTATATAGACTATTTTGAAATAAAATATTAAAATAGTATTAGTATCAAAATATTTGATTCCAGTATCTTCACTGAAACAGCTACTGAAACCGTATTCAAAACTTGAGTCATTTACCAACACCTACACTTTTTGTAAAAAATTATAGTTTCACCGAATTCTCTGTCTTTCTTTACGTTCTGTTTCCATGATGCCACAAGGAAGTTGCCAATTAATAAGTAGTTTCTCGTCATTGATATTAATATTGATATATACTTTCACTCAAACTAATAAAAATTTGACCTTTTTATAAACTTATATTTGGCTGAATGTGATCAGTATCAGGGATTATTAGGTCATGATGACTCAAAAAGATTTAAGTTTTTTACTCCTTGATTGTTGTTTTCAAACGCTAGGGAGAAATCCAATCTCCACTCTTTACCGGACAAGTTTAACACAACATATATTGATAGAAATACTTTCTCAAGATAAAGTACTTGTGGTAAGGCTATTGATCATTGCTATTATCACCATGTATATTTGTTATACACAACTTTTCAAGTTTTTTTTTTTTGAATAACTTTTCAAGTTACTTCATAAAAGAAACTTTATTTTTCCATATTTCTTAGGATTGCTCGTCACGCCACTATTTGCTCATAAGCACACTTGGTCATTTTCACGTAAAGATGGAATACAAGACAAAATGTAAGGGAAAGGGACTTTGGGGGGACGGGGGTGCCGGGGGAGGGAATAAGAGATCTCAAAGGCACTCTTTAAAGAGAATTCCATGAGAGTAATTGGAGAGAACTTAGGGAGGATTTAGAGCTTGTATCAAACTGATTTAGGATTATTAGGTCATGATTTAGGATCTATTTTCTTAACAAAAGACTGATGAATTCCCAACTTTCCACACTAAGAGAACCAATATCTGAAGTAGTTGCCATTATTCAGATGACCACCTTTTATTCTGATCTTTTCTTTTTTACATATATATTAATGCATGCTGGACTTATTTTGTACCCCCGCAAATGACTACTATCTAGCAACCTGCAATGCAAATAGACCTCTAATGTTTAAGTAGTGAGAATTGCATATAGAATTAATAATTAATAATTCAAAATATAATTTAAAAAGAAACCTAATTCCTTATGAAGATCAACCCCTTGGTCTAAATTAAATTGTCACATCATTTCTAATAATATATAGTTAATAAGTCAAAAGGTATAAGAGTTAAAAAGTAGTAATGAGGATTGATTGACCACAACAAGTGGCCGACCACCTTGGATGGGTAAAAATGAAGTACTTGCTGAAGAAGTTTGTGGTCAATGCTGCAATGGTAAAGAATTAGCTGTCACGCGAGAAGAGACCCACCACCTTGGATAAAAGAAAAGCTGCTGAAAAGTTTCTGGCCAATGCATAATAATGTTTTACTTTTTGTAAAGTTGTCACGCGTTATTACTGTGCACTCCTCGTCAAGTCCTTGATCTTTATCTGGTCCTCCCTGCCACTGTCACGCTCTTTCATTTCAACTTTCTCAATTCTTAAATACACTACGTTTCTATCTCCCCATTAAAAATTATAATACGATAATTAAATATTTTATGGATTATAACTTTAAAAGGTTTGGGTTTTTATTTTTTATTTTTATTTTTTCCTTACATAGTAATTTTATAATTCTAGAGTTACATTTAGTTTAGAAATGTTATAATTATAAAGATATTCACAAAAATAAATTCTCAAATTAATTTAATTTTATATAATATATTATATTTATTTTACTATAAAAATAACTTTACTACACAACATACCATATCAAATTATGTATATTTATAAATTTATTTTTATGAAATTTTTTTATAGTTAAATCATGGAAGCTTTGATCTAACTATTTGATCACAACTATTTAGTTAGTTTATTCAACTTCATTAAGCTTCGTTACATAATATTTTACTTTATATTATTCTTTAATTAGAAATGTTTAGTTTATAAAAGAAAATTTATAAAAAGCTACTTTCTAAATTTGCATTGGATTTTAAAACTTGAATTAGATCTCAATCGGCTACCAAATAGCAAATCGAAAATAAATAAACAGATAAATAGAAAAGAAGAAAGGAAGTTGCCAAGAAGCTTCTCCTCGCTCTTTTAACAATAAGTTATTGAAATTGATATATACTATTTCTCAAACTTTAAATTTTGAATTAGGAACAATTTTAATTTGAATTTTAACTTTTGACGTTGATGTAGTCCATTTCATGATGTTTATTCATTTAATTAAAAAGAAATATATGATTAGAAAAGATAAACAAATAAAAGGAAGAACAATATTTTTCTGAGATTTCAAAATGTCCTAATTTTTAAAAGTATTACAATTATAAAAATATTTATGAAAATGAATTCATAAATTAATTTAATTTTATATGATATATTAGATTTATTTTACCATAAAAATAATTTTACTATGTAACATATCATATCAAGTCACGTATGTTTGTAAATTTATTTTTATGAAATTACCTTCACGTGGTATCTATCTTGTGTAGTATTTATCAATTTAGATCAGTGTTATATGAAATTACCTTCACGTGATATCTATATTATACAGTATTTATCAACTTAAATCGTCTCTAAATAACTGAAACAATCACGTATATGCATGAAATTTATTTCTTCTCAAATAAAGCGGTATGTAGCATGTAGATCCTTGTTGAGCCTAGACCCTTCAGTTTAGGCAAGTTTAAAAAGAGCTTCTATATTAGGCTTAGGCCTTGTTTGGTTATCCAAAATCAAAAATCTCATCTCATCTCATCTCAACTCATCATTACACATTTTTCAAATCCCAATACAAAATATAATAAACAATCTTACTTTTTCAAATCCCAATACAAAATTAATATTCAAAAATTATATTATAACAATATTTTATTTATTACTATTTAAAACATCTTATCTCATTTCATCTCATCTGTGTAACCAAGTGGGACCTTAGATAACCAGACCAAAGGAACCCAACCGACACAGAATATTGTTGTCAATCAGCCTGTTTTTATATATATATATATATATATATATATATATATAACTAATATATTTAGTAGATATTTGATTTGTTCGGTAGAAACAAATTTAGATGTAGAAGTAGAGTAGACTAATGGATGGAAAATAAAAAATAAAAATTGTGAAAACCCGTACTTTCCAAACGACATGTCACATGCCCCAAGTAAAGTCCTTTTGTCCTCTTATACTGACTGTTGAGGTATTCAAACGATACGCCCTTTTATCAACAGAATCCAATGCAAATCCTTCGGTTTTCACTCTCTTTCACTTGGCTCTGAGTTCTCAACCGACAGATTCTAAACATCCAGAAAAATATATATATTTTAGTCAAAAAGATATATTATTTTTTATAATTTGTAAATTAATATGATATAAAATAAATTTAACATATCATTTATAAATTTAAATTGATACCCACTTTCCTAAAACATAAAAGACTGACCGCTTGATTTTCTTGAAATTTACCAAGAAAGAGCTTCATTCTTTGCTGTATACGAGCCTCGATGCCGAATATTTGGTCGCGCAATATATATATATTATCAAACGAATTTTCCCGGCAGAATAGGCTTTTTCTTCTCGAGAAAACGGATCCATGATATCTTGACGTTATTGATATCATCATTTAATTTCAGCACTATAATTTTGTGTCTAAACAATCATTACTACGATCTATTTCGATATTTTTCAATAATATTTCATGATATTCTTTTTTAAAATGTTAAATTTATAAAAGAAATCACATAACTTATAAATTAAAATGACTTGATTTGATATATTTTAAAATTTTTTAAAATAAAAGAAACCAGAAAAAACCATATTAATTCATTTTTAAACAAGACTATAATTTCTTTATTTTTGCGGGAAAAGAATTTAATTTTGATCTAGAAAAAAACTTATCTTTCATTTAAATTAGAAACATATATGATTAGAAAAGATTAAAAATAAAAGGAAGAACAATATTTCTTTAAAATTTAAAACGTCCTATTTTACACCATTAAATACATAAAATAATAATTATAATAATAATAATGAATGATGGACCCCGAGAAGAGGACCACAAGAGTACCGAAGAAGTTCTGCCACATTTCTTTGACCAAGGCATACGTTTTCTTGTACAGCTGTCATATGCGTTCTTTACACCAAAAAACAAAAAAGAAAATAGAGGCCCTCTACGATTCAGAAGGACTTTTCATTTCCCACCGACACGAATGTCGGTTGATGATACATTCATTATTGATCAATTAATGCTTTCCATTAGATGCAACATGCGCGGAAGTTGTCGAGAAGTTCTAAATATTAATTTAATTTTATATAATATATTAGATTTATTTATTATAAAAAATAATTTTATTATATAATATATCATATCAAATCATATATATTTGTAAATTTTTTTTTTATAAAATTACCTTCACGTGATATCTATCTTGTGTAATGTTTATCAAATTAAATCAATATTATATAGAATTATCTTCACGTGATGTCTATATTATGCAGTGTTTATCAATTTAGATCGTCTTTGAATAACCGAAACGATTACATATATGCATTAAATTTGTTCCTTCTCAAATAAAGTGGCGTGTAGCATGGATGAAAACATCTCATCCAAATCGGGCCTAAATAGTTTTCAAAGCTTTGAAAAGAAGGATTTGGAAGGCTCTTAACTTACTAAAAGAAAAAATATAAAAATTATAAGATGCAATAACCATTTTTAAGATCCAATAACAAAAACCATAGGATTGTTTTAAATTTCCCCAATAAGTTTTGATGAAGCAGATTTAGGATTCTTACTTGCTATAATATATACAATGTTTTTTATTTGTTTTTATTTAAATCGGAATTTTGTATCACTGGAAGACTACATTAACCATTTTTATTTTTGTTTTACAAAAAAAATAAAATGAGAAGAAAGAGAAATGCAGTAAAATAAAAAAGTACGCGAAATAGAATAAACATACAATTGACAACCATCCATTTTCTTTTTCAATCCCATAATCCCATTGAATGCTTATTTTGCAGTTCTAAAAACGTAAAAGGAGATGTGAACTTGCATATATATATATATATATATATACACACACATATATTAGGAAGTTGCCAAAGTATTTTAGCACATCTTTCTTCCACAAATTTGAATTCTTTCAATAATGTTGACCATTGACTTGGATTATTTTTCTATGCAGGGAAGTTTCTCATTTTTAATACGTAAATTGTTGTGATTTGATATAATATATATATACACACACACATATATTAGGAAGTTGTCAAAGTATTTTCTCACATCTTTCTTCTACAAATTCGAATTCTTTCGGTAATGTTGACCATTGACTTGGATTATTTTTCTATGTAGGGAAGTTTCTCAACTTTAATACGTAAATGGTTGTGATTTGATATAATATATTTTAATTTATTTAAAGTAAAATTAAAATAAAATGAGTTAATACAAAAAAAAAAAATCTTGTTAGTTTGTAAACTTTACTATAATAAGATCTATATGTGAACTAATATTTTTTTAAAAACTTTATTTGCAGTCTCTACTTAGAAACTATATATACAAATCTTTTATCAAATGAGAAAAAAATTATTGTAGGAATGATATTTTAATAATTTTAAAAAATTTTAAAAATAATATTATTTATGCCTATATTACAGTTCGTAAATAGAGACTGTACGTAGCATTGCTCAATCCTTAAACCTTAAATTTTGAATTAGGAACAATTTTAATTTTTGGCATTACGTGCCACACACGTTGATGTAGTCCATTTCTTGAGTGATTATTCTTTTTCCTTAAAAAAAAAATATAGATTTAAAAATATACTAATTTACAGCATTAAATAGTTTAAAATAATAACGCCCGAGAAGAAAGGAAGTTGATAACAACTGTAAAACCTTTTTTTTAAAAAAGAGGCGTATATAGTGAGTTCTCGCTTCTTCTATTTTATCAACAGCAGACTGCAAATCTTTTCACCCACTTTGGCTTCGGTTTGAGTTCTCCAACGACCGATTCTAGCATCCAAAAAAAAAATTTTAGCGATAAAGATATATAAAAATAATTAATATAATTATTAAATCTAAAACTAAAGGGAAGCTGCCGAAGAAGTTTGTGGCCAACGCATGCATACGCTTTTTGTTTATTTATTTATAAAATTATTTTTCTTATTCTTTTTCTGTTAGAAAATGTATACAAATGATGAATCAGTTAGTTATTAGTGGTTGCTAAATATGTTATAATTATAATATATAAGATATGAGTAATTATTTAGTAATTGGTGATTTGTATTTAATTAAACTTTATAATATTGTGATCCGTTCTTGTCGAGAAGAGGACCACATGCACCATGCGGAGAAAGGAAGCTTGTGGCTAAAGCATGCATACGCTTTCTGTAAAGAATTAGCTGTCACGCACCATCATTGTGCCTAGACTTCAATTCGCTTTAAAGCAACGAAGGAAGAAGGAAGTTGCCCATCATATTCTTTCACCAAAATCTCTGTCCAAAAAAGAATATTTTAGTGATAAAGATATATAAAATTAATTAATATATTATGATATAATTATTAAATTTAAAACTAAAGGGACGCTGCCGAAGAAGTTTGTGGCCAACGCATAAACTTTTCGTAAAGCTGTCACATGATGTTATTAGAGAAATATGAGTATTCATTTTCGGGTGAAGCGGTGGAAATTAAGACCATTCACAATGATTTTTATAAAATATAAGTGGGATTCATCCACAGTAAGGGTAGAAGTACTTTTACGGCTATTCGAGATGGAAAATTTTGTTTGTAATCCTCGTATTTATGATTTTAAATCACTCATAACATGAGTGATCAACCTGCTTTTCTTCATTCACTAACCAAAATGCATTTTTTTTAATGAATTTTCACATCACACTCCAACATTGTCTCATTTGTTTTTAAAGATAAAATAAAATAAATTGAAATTAAAATTAAAAATTAAATAAAATATTATTTTAATATTATTTTTATACTGAGATTTGAAAAGGTCATTCATTTTAAATGAGAAAATGAATGTAAAGTATAACTAATTGCAAATTGATACCCACTTTCTTAGAAAATGAATGACTGATACCGAGAAAATGAATGTAAAGTATAACTAATTGCAAATATATGGTCGCGAATATTTATATTTTATCAAGTGAAGTTTTCCGGCACAAGTGGCTTTTTCTTCTTGAGAAAACGGATCCATAATATGTGGATGTTATTGATATCATCATTTATGCCTAATTTGAATTTAGAGATAAAGATAAATTGAAATAGTTTGTAAATAATAATAAGATTTGTAAGTTAAAATTTATAAATAATAATAAATAATAGTGAGATGAGTTGAGATAATATTTGAATCTAAATAGAATATTTCAGCAATATGATTTTGTGTCTAAACAATCATTACTTATGATCTATTTTGATATTTTCTAATAAGTTATCATGATATATATTTTTTTGAACTGTTAAATTTATAAAAGAAATTACATAATTTATAAACTAAAATGACTTGATTTGATATACTTTAAAATTTTTTAAAATGAAAATAAAATAAAAGAAATGAGAAAAAACCATATTAATTAATTTTTAAACTTTATTATTACGAGATCTCTACCTAAACTAAACATGTTAATTTTAGTTTGTGTTCAATTAAAAAATTAATTTTTTATTTTAATTTATGTAAACGATGGTATATATTTTAAAATGTCTTAATTTACACTATTAAATAGTTAAAAATAATAACGAATGATTGAGCTTGAGAACTAGAAAGAGTCGACGAGGAAAAACGACATTGCTGAAGTCAAGAGTATGATGGCAGTGGCACCGACTTCGAAGGTTGACAAGAAGTAGTGGCCGACAAGTAATTTCCCCTTTCTTTGCCCCCTTTATTTTCTATAATTATTTATTTGCCATAACTAGCATTGCTCTATAAATTCGACCTCTTTGTAAATGGTAATCGCACAAACGTATTGAGATCAGTAGGACTTCTAATTCCATGGACTTTCAATTAGGAGCTTCTTCCTCTTTTTCACCCTCTTCATCTCCTTCCATCCGCTCATGGAAACATGATGTATTCTTGAGCTTTAGAGGTGAAGATGTTCGCAATAACTTTATTTCTCATCTATATAAAGCTTTGGATGGAAGGAAAATCAATACTTACATTGACAACAATCTCGAAAGAGGAGAGGAGATTTCATCAGCACTTTTCGAAGCTATTGAAGGGTCAATGATTTCTATTATTGTACTCTCTGAAAATTATGCTGAATCTAAATGGTGTTTAGACGAGCTATTGAAGATTCTTGATTGCAAGGAAACAATAAAACAAATTGTTCTACCAATTTTTTTCAAAGTAGATCCATCAGAAGTACGACATCAAACTGGAATTTTTGGAAGATCTTTTGATAAACTTGTAGATAAGCTCAAGGATAATGCAAAGATGCTGAAATGGAAGAAAGCTTTGGAAAAAGTAGCCAATTTCTCTGGTTTCCCTTTCCCATCAGCGAACTTCCGGTAAGTTTTACCAATATATACTTTATCATGTGTATGTGCATGTTATATTTGAGATATTGATGAGGAAAATTGAGATAAATATTCCAAGATCTGACATTGGGGAACTGGTGGAGATAAAATACTATACAAAAGGAAAACAATTTGATATTTATGATTATTTTTGGCATTGAATAGTTATATGCAAAACGTAGTCAAATTTTAGAAGCCCTTTTGATTCTGGGATTAAATATCTACTGCCACTACTAAGAAGTTCCTCCTACATGCAACGCTGTATCCACTTCTTTAAACTTATACAAGGAGCTCCATCATCATCCATAATCTATCTGTAATTAGTTATACTTTATATTTAAAATGACTTCTTCCAACGCATCACCGGGACTCCGGGACTCCTCTCCTCTGCTTCCTCCTCCAATTCTTTTTCTTTACCCTCTAAATAATTTGTGTATGATATGGTTAGAGAGAGAGAACCAGACCAAAGGACCCCCCAACCGACACAGATTGTTGTCAATTAAGCTGTTTTTTTATTATTGTTTTAGTATTTATATATATATATAAATTAGTTAATATACATAAGTAAAGTCCTTTTGTCCTCTTACTACCGACTGTTCTTTTATCAACAGCATCGACTGCAAATCTTTTTCAGCCCCTTTCACTTGGCTTTGAGTTCTCCACCGACAGATTATAACATTAAAAAATATTTATATTTTAATGAGAAATATATATAAAATAAATTTATAAATTAATATAATATAAAATAATTATTTTTATCATAACATCAAGCTTATTTATAGTATAAATTATATCAATTTATTAATTTAATTATATCAACAGCAACTTTTATTTCCATATATTCTTAATTTGAAAAACAAAGAAATTTGAGATATATTACACCAAAATTACTAAGTGCACCAAAATGCAGAAGCCCTCAGTTCATAAAATTTTGTGTTCATATTGATTATGTTTTTCTACGTTATTAGATTCTTCACACACACACACACATATATATATATATATATATATATATACACACTAGTAGTGGAGCAAACTGCCTAGTTGTGAGAAAATAACTTAATAATAAAATAATATACATGCCAAAATAATCATAATAACATACATTCAAAAATAAAATTATTTTGGTTTGGTTATATTTTCATGTATTTTAATTGAAAGATTATTTTATTTAATATAATTAGTGGTTCTGTTTAATTTTAACGTATTTTTTGTTAAATTATTTTATAATTTCTAAGTTGTGAAATTTATTTTAATATTCTTTCTTGATATTAATTATTGTTTTTCATTTAAATTACTTTTTATTTTAAATTATTTTATTATTGGGTTTAATTATTTTATTTTATTAATATTGAGGTGTAGTATTTTTATTTAATTTTTATTATACTTGTTTACCTTGTTAGAATTTCATTTTCGGGTGGGATTTGCTTCAGTGGATTTTTCCTTTGATTTTGGGCCAAGCCCTTTCAGCTTTCTGGCCCAGCCCGTGTACCTTAAGCCCGGGCCCTTTATTCTCTTGTTTCTTCTTCCTCTTGCTGGCGCCGACTACTTCTCCTCCTCCATTTTCATTTTTTCTTCCTTTTCATTTTTTCTTCCTCTGTTTTCCGTGTATTGCTGCTGCTGCTGCTGCTTCTCCCTGTTTCTACTTATTTTCATTTCTTTTGTTTTCTCTTCTTTTCTTCTTCTCCTGCCGCGCACCACCTGGTTCTTCTTCCTCTCATTTTCGTGTTTTTCCTCTGCATATCTGGACTGTCGAAGCTCCTACATTTTCATCTGGTTAGCTTGCTTTTTATTCCTATGTTTTGGTTTCTTTTTTTGAACAAACCGAGCATTTCTTCTCCTCTCTTTCGGTCCCAGACTAAGAGAGCAAAGCCACTGACCTCACCACGAAAACTACCGTCGAGCAACCAGCCGTGCCCAGCTAGCCAACCTCCACCGATAGCCACAGCAACACCGCACAACTCTTCCCTACATGGCAACAAACAGCTTGAAGCCTCTGTTTTGCTTCCAAAAACAGAGCAAATGCTCCACCGTGCCCAACCAACGAGGGCACAAAGCTGCGGAGCCACCGTGAGCTTCCACCTTCGGATGCTGTCCTGGTTAATGCTCAGCCATTTTCCGTCCTTTCCAGCTACTGCCATATTCATCCATCTCCTCGATGAGCAGTTCTCCCTCACGCTAATCTCTATCCATTTTACCACTCTCTCATCTCTCTCTCATTTACCTCTTAAGCTTTCGGTCTTTCTCTCATGGTTCTCTCTCTGTAGCTCAACCGCATGCCACCCTTAGCTTCGTCGCCTCTCTTCCACGGCTTCTCTGCATTTTTTGTAAGTCCCTTTGCCGCCGCCAACTTGCTTCTTCTAGTGGCTGTGTGTGTGAGGAGTGCTCTGTTTTTGACAAGGAAGAACAGGGGTTGGTTCATGTCGTGGAGGAGCTCACGGCATCACCTTTTGGTGGTGGTTTCCGATGCAGAAATTTCATGGATTGAGGTGTTGGTGGCGTACAGGAATGAGTTTGATGTTGGGGTCTTGGCAGCGTTGGATGGTGCGAAGCTAAGGCGTCAAAGGGGAGGAACGCGAGCTGTGTAATTTCCTCATAAAATCATGGGTAAAACTGAAAAAAAAAAAAATGTTAGACGAAAATCTATTCATCCAACATTCGCACTTTATATATAGTAAATAAATATATATATATATATAGTCCAATCCCTACCACCAATACAAATTAAGCTACATTAATTAGTACGTACTTGACTTATGGTCAACCCAAAGAAGGATTGGGATTCAGGTCGACAATTAAGGATAATATGAATGTTGTAACTTCTTCGTACCCTACCAATAATGTCGACATTAATTACATGAGAATAAAATTCATTTATTCTCATGTGCCTAAATCATGTCCCCATGTCTTTAAAGAAGAGCAAGTCAAATTCATGATTTTTCTTTTAATCTTTTTCTTTTAATCTTTTTGCATTGGTAGGGACGAGTCTGAATGTATCCAGAAGATTGTTGAACAAGTCTCAAGCAAACTACCAATTCGTACACGCTTGCTTGTTGCGGATCATCCGGTTGGGTTGGAGTCTCGTGCAGAAGATATAATTAATACGCGTTTAGGTATTGAGATCATTAATGAGACACGCATGATAGGGATTTTCGGTATCGGTGGAATTGGTAAAACAACTATTACAAAAGAGGTGTTTAACCGCATTGCTAATCAGTTTGAAGAGAGTTGTTTTCTTGCCAATGTTAGAGAAAATTCAAAACCAGATAAGGGCGGTCTTGTGAAATTGCAAAAGAAAATTCTTTCTAAGATCCTAAGAGTTGATCCAAAGCTGGTTGAGGTCGATGATGTGGATCAAGGAATCATTCTGATACAGGAGAAACTTTGCTGTAAAAAGATCCTTTTGATTCTTGATGACGTTGATGATCTGGACCAATTAAAATATCTAAGTGGGAGATCCGATTGGTTTGGATTGGGAAGTCGAATCATCATAACAACAAGAGATGCGCATCTACTAGTGCAGCTTGATTTTGGTAATTGGAAAACATATTCTATGAATACATTGGATTCTCAAGACGCTCTTAAGCTCTTTTCCTGGCATGCCTTCAGGCGTGACCAACCGGATAATGATTTTGTGGAACTCACAAAACTTGCAATGCAATATGCTGGTGGCCTTCCGCTCGCTTTGATTGTGGTAGGCTCAAATCTACGCGGAAGAGATAGATGTTTTTGGGAAAGCGAATTGGGAAAGTACGAAAGAATTCAACATAAAAAGATCTATGATATACTCAAAATAAGTTTCGATGGATTAGATGATTTGGAACAAAATATTTTCCTCGACATTGCATGTTTCTTCAAAGGACACGAAAGAGAATATGTCACTAAAATACTAGACAGTTGCGGTTTCTTTCCCGATGCTGGTATCGAAGTGCTCAAGGATAAATGTCTCATATCACTTGATCAAGATTATATTGGTCGCCAATATTTGAGGATGCATGACTTACTAGAAGATATGGGTAAAGAAATTGTTCGACAGGAATCACCCAAAGAACCTGGCAAAAGGAGTAGATTATGGTTTTATGAAGATGTTCGTGAAGTACTTGAAAAAAATAAGGTAAGATTTTCCCTAGAAATATAATTCTACTTCCGAGTTTTTTTTTTTTTTTTCAATTGAAGCTATTATTAAATTAAAAGAAATGGATCCAGAAATACATATAAATTATTATATAGACACATACGTACCCTCTACATGAAATATTTTCCCAATTTTGTAAATAAAATAATTTTAATAAAGAAGTACAAATAAAATCATGAAAGCCAATTCACATTTTCTCCATTTTTCTATAAAGGCAAAATGCTATGATTATCTGATACTTTTTTAGCATTTTAAACAGAGTAATACGTATTAAAAGGAAGAAGTATATATGACTTTGACATTTGAACGTACATACTCATTTCTAGAAATCTGAATAATAAAAATAAGGCTATTCCTTTTGTAATCTAAAATAGAAACACCATATGAAGAAAGGTGAGGCCTATGTTTGTTATTTCCTTCTTAATAAATGAAATAGTGATGTACACACGTATTGTAAGAAAAATACATATAATCGTAGC
Organism: Carya illinoinensis; assembly: GCF_018687715.1. NCBI lineage: Eukaryota > Viridiplantae > Streptophyta > Magnoliopsida > Fagales > Juglandaceae > Carya > Carya illinoinensis. Next base: position 41,209,649 of record NC_056766.1, on the reverse strand, counting down.
TTGTTCAACTTATATATAGTTCATGAACACTTGCGCAAGTAGTGTTGAATTATAGGGAATTTATCTTTGATTTTTTATAGAACACTTGTGCATTCTCTCATTAGGGAACAGAGCAAATTGAAGGCATATTGATAGAAATGCCTCCGAAGGACAGCAGGATACGTTTGGATTCTGATGTGTTTGCAAAAATGGAAAAACTCAGAATATTAAAAGTTAGTACCTTCTGTGACTGTGGTGGATTGAATTATCTCTCTAATGAGTTAAGAGTTCTTGATTGGCCCATATGTCCTTTGGAGTTTTTGCCATCTTCTTTTCATGGAGAGAAACTCATTGTTTTCAATATCAGAGAAAGCAAAATTAGAGATTTAGGGACAGGATTGCAATCTAAGGTACCTATTTTTATTTTTCATATGTCAATCTGTCTTACTTTTAAGTTATGCTGCAAATTTCCTTTAACAATTAATATATATTTTATTTGTTTTTTATTTTTCAAACAGAACTTAACAAGTATAGACCTATATTTCTGTGAATACTTGACAAATATATCGGATCTTTCAAGTTGCTCAAATCTAGAGAAGTTGCTTTTTTATGGATGTGCAAGTTTAGTTGAGGTTCATGATTCTGTTGGATTTTTGGATAAGCTTGTTGAATTGGATTTTAGATATTGTTCTAGCCTAAAGAAGTTGCCAAGAAGCTTCAAGTTGAGATCTCTAGAACGCCTTAAACTTACAGGTTGTACTAGTCTTGAAAACTTTCCAGAAATTGAGTGTGAAATGAAATATTTGAAATGTGTCAAGTTAAAAGAGACGGGAATACAGGAGCTACCTTCATCCTTTACATACCTCACTGGGCTCGAGAAGTTATTTATAATTGGGTGCGACAGCTTTGTGCATTTTCCAGTAAACATTTTTCTGTTGGAACATCTACAGGATGTTTCCATCATGCATTGTCCAAATTTTGTAAATTTTGGAAAGGTGGTGGGGCATAATGGACAATTCGTGCCATGTACACAGGAAAATGAAATTTCATCAAGTATGGAATTTAATTTCTCATCCAGTTTGAAGACTTTAAGTCTACGTGGTAGTGGTATTGTTAGCCTTTCTCCATGCATCGAAGGATTGGTTGGATTGTCTAAACTTGATTTGACATTCTGCTATCAACTTAAAGAAATTCTATACCTTCCACCAAATATAGAAGAGGTAAATGCCACAAGATGTTCCAGCCTAAAGGATTTCTTTCCAGAATCAAATAATTTATCTCGGACATATAATTTCTCATCCAGTTTGAAGACTTTAATTCTATGTGGTAGTGGTATTGTTAGCCTTTCTCCATGCATCGAAAGATTTGTTGGATTGTCTGAACTTGAATTGTCAAACTGCGACCAACTTGAAGAAATTCTACACCTTCCACCAAATATAGAAAAGGTAGATGCTAGTGAATGTTCGAGCCTAGAGAGTTTCTTACCAGAATCAAATAATTTATCTCGGACATATGATTTCTCATCCAGTTTGAGGACTTTAAATCTATCTGATAGTGGTATTGTTAGCATTCCTCCATGCATCGAAGGATTTGTTGGATTGTCTGAACTTGATTTGAGAGGCTGCCAGCTACTTGAAGAAATTCTACACCTTCCACCAAAAATAGAAAAGGTAGATGCTGAAGGATGTTACAGCCTAAAGAAATTCTTACCAGAATCAATTAATTTATCTCAGACATATAATTTCTCATCCAGTTTGAAGACTTTAATTCTACGTGGTAGTGGTATTGTTAGCCTTTCTCCATGCATCGAAAGATTTGTTGGATTGTTTGAACTTGATTTGGGATTCTGCGAGCAACTTGAAGAAATTCTACACCTTCCACCAAATATAGAAAAGGTAGAAGCTAGTGGATGCGTGTTATTGGAACGCTTTCCTCATGTATCGACAGAATCTTCATTTGGTATACCCGACTTAAAACGGCTAAGCAAGATTGACTTATTGGAATGCAATAAAGTGGAAGTGGATGTAGGGAATCATGCGCCAGATCCATTATTGGTACAGGTATACATGTCTCATCTATTTGATCTCTAATTTCTTTCTGTTTCGTATTTGATAGCTTGTATTTGTTTTCTAAAATATAGTTGGTTTAATAGGAACGCTTTCGGGAGAAAGATTCAAGTACAATTATATATCCAGGAAGTAGGATTCCAGAGTGGTTCAAGTATTGCAAGGAGACTACTTCATTAAGTAAATCTATTGAAGTAGAAATTGGTCATAATGCGTCCATGTGTTGTGGGCATCAGATTGTGGCATTAGTTTTGTGTTTTGTTGTGGGACCTATTCCACCACAGAGTTTCTATGGTCATATTGGAGGTTTTTCAAGATGTATTTGTGGTTTTACTATCTCAATAAACGGCCAGCAGATTGGAAATGATAAAATATGGTCTTGGGATTCAGTGGATCGACATTATAGTGTATGTCTAAAATACATCGCTGGAAATTCTATTGATGAGATTCTGTCAAGAAGTTACAGGGAGGGGAACAATAATACGAGGTTTACATTTGAAAGTGATTCAAAGAAAGCAATCTTCAAAAGTGCTGGAGTCCATCTAATATACGGGAATGACAATTTCATTAATCCTATTCAACTTTCAAAGAGATACCGAGATGATGGTGAGCATGACTTGGAACCCGATTGGAACCCACAACAGAAGCGGCAATCTTCAACCACGAGAATTATGGAATTCGAGGATGCTAATGATGATTAAATTATTGAAGATTTGGATTTAGAACTTCGACTTGGGTATGTGATAATAGCCGAATTTGTGCAGAATTTTACTAAATTAAATAAAGCTTTATCACAATTATGTAGTCATGTTAATTCTTATATTTTTATTAGTCTTGAGATATTTATTTTTCTTAGTTAAATTTAAGTTTATATTAATGAAGGAATTGAAGTTCAGAAAGGAATCGAAGTTGCAGAAGGAATCGAAGTTGGGGGAAAGAACTGTAACGGTAACAGACTTGCAGCGCCTTTATTTACATTTTGAGAAATTTTTATTCTTCTTTAGTTTCGTTTTCAATACTGCTTTGATGTTTATTTACATTCATATTTTAGAATTTAATTTCATGAACAAGCCTAGCTAATATTATTTATGAAACCTCTTTGAAGATTAGTAATATTATTTATGAGATTGATTTTTACCAATTATCGATGCTTTCAATTGAGAGGGATAAAATTCTTGACATAGTTCAATCATGTTTTTATCATGATTTAGAATAATCTTAATCAGCTGATAGCTTTATTCATAATTTTGTTAAAAATAAAAACTATTGAAATAGAAATTGATCATAATGCGTCCATGTGTTTTGGGCATCAGATCGTGGCATTAGTTTTTGTGTTTTGTTGCGAGACCTCTTTCGATTCAATGGACCCACATGATCGTGTATGGCTACAATACATAGTTGTAAATTCTATTGATCATGAGATTCTGTCAATAAGTTACAGGGAGGGGAACAATAATATGAGGTTTACATTTGAAAGTGATTCAGAGAAAGCAATCTTCAAAAGTGCTGGAGTCCATCTAATATACGGGAATGACAATTTCATTGATCCTATTCAACTTTCGAAGAGATACGCGCAAGATGATGGAACCCACAACAGAAGAGGTGGGGATCTTCAACCAGCTCTACCATTATGGAAATTCAAGGATGCTAATGATGATTTAATTAATGAAGATTTGGAGTTAGAACTTCCACTTGGGTATGTGATGATAGCCGAATTGGACAGAAGTTTGTTAAATTAAATAAAACATTATCACAATTATGTAGTGTTAATTCGTATATATATATATATTTTTTTTGTCTTGAAATATTTAGTTTTCTTACTTAAATTTGAACTTTATCTTAATGAAGCAATTGAAGTTCAGAAAGGAATCAAAGTTGCTGAAGGAATCAAAGTTGGGAAAGAACTATAACCATAATAGACTTTAACGGTAACAGACTTGTAGCTTTTACATTTTGATAGCAGTGGAATTTTTATTTTTCTTTAGTTTCATTTTAAATATTGCTTTGATTTTTTTTACGTTCATTTTCTAGAATTTATTTTCATGGATACGCCTAGCTAAATTTTCGACTGAGGTTAAGGATGAAACCTCATTAAAGATTAGTAATATTATTTATGAAATTGATTTTTTCTCCAATTATTGATGCATTCAACAATTTATTGTTATTGCTTCATATCAATTGAAAGGGATTAAATTCTTGATATAAATTCAATCATATTTTTCTCATGATCTAGAATAGTATTAATCAGTTGAGAGCCTGATTGATAATTTTGTTAAAAATTACCACTCTAGGTTTTCTCCTCGGGTTTGATAAAAGTCTTCTTTGGTAAGAGCCCTTAATCACTTCTAAAGTGATATTTGGTTGAACTATTATGGTGTTGATGATCTAGAACGGTAAAGGGATGAAAAAAATAAATGTTTGAAGAAGGCTGATTGGTATTCCTAATGTACTTCCAACGATGAAGATAGGCTGATTTTCCTTTAAAGAAGCATGATTATGTCATATTACTTGACGTCATGAGGCATGAGTGCTCAGGGCATATTTTAAAGTATTGCATGCATATTTATCAATCAAAACCAGATATGAGAAAAGTTCGTGGAATAAATCCTTTCACTATTAGCATGTTTAGAACTTCAATTGCATTATCTCATGCTGACTCGTGAATAAGCATCCATTGACATTCCATGTATCTTAGAAAACATTTTCATTGGAAATTAGTACTCTTTTAAAGGTATTTTTTAGTGTTAGTGACACATAATGAACCTATCTCGAATTGTTTTGCAATAGTTCAAACCTCGCATTCACAGGATGCTTGTGGAATTTGCAGCAATCTCCACGACTACCTTACTAGAATTTCAGTACATATATACGCCAGGAATATTGAAACGGGTTCAAGGCCTCAAAGACTCTGTTTTTAGACCAAGACCAGATCTGTAAAGGGAGATTTAAGGGCCTTGAAAATTATGTGTTAGAGACCTAAGGACCATAAGGGTAAGTTGAACAAGGTTAGAATTGTACAACATTACATAAAAGGAGTTATAATTTTCTTGGATTCTTTTTAGGTTAACCCAATAGGATTTGAATTGGACCTGATTTCTTATCCCTTTTTCACCTTTTTAGCTTTCTTCTCGGGTTTTGATAAAAGTCCTCTTAGGTAAGAGTCTTGATTTCTTATGGAGTTGATGATCTAGAACAGGAAAGGGGATGAAAAAATAAATGTTTGAAGAAGGCTTATTGGTATGCCCAATGTACTTCCAACAATGAAGAGAGACTGATTTTCCTTTAAAGAAGCATGATTATGTCATATTACTTGACGTCATAAGGCATGAGTGCTCAAGGCATGTTTTGAAGTATTGCATGCATATTTATCAATCAAAACCCGATATGAAAAAAGTTTGTGGAATAAATTCTTTCACCATTAGCATGTTTAGAACTTCAATTGCATTATCTCATGGTGACTTGTGAATAAGCATCCATTGACATTCCATGTATCTTAGAGAACATTTTTATGGGAAATTAGTACTCTTTCAAATGTATTTTTTAGTTTAACTGAACATAGAATGAACCTATCTCGAATTGTTTTGCAATAGCTCAAAACTTGCATTCATAGGATGCTTGTGGAATTTGCAGCAATCTCCTCGACCACTTTACTGGAATTTCAATACATATATATACACCAGGAATATTGAAACACGTTGAAAGGCCTCCAAGACTATGTTTTTAGACCAAGACCAGATATTTAAAGGGAGATTTAAGTGCCTTGAAAACTATGTTTTACAGACCTAATGACCATAAGAAGGGTAAGTTGAACAAGGTTAGAATTGTACAACATTACATAAAAAGAGTTAGAATTTTCTTGGATTCTTTTTGGGTTAACCAAATAGGATTTGTATTGGACCTGATTTCTTATCCCTTTTTCGCCTTTTCAGCTTTATATGAGACTATCACGTCATCCCATATTGGAAAGGATGCTGGATGAATTGTTATACTAGGCAGTAGAAGGTCACCATTAAAAGGCTGAAGTTAATGACCAAATTTATGTGTGGAGGGAAGAAAGGTAATGTGCGTGGAGCTCGTTTTCTTAACATTTCAGGCAAACGCATGCATTGAGATGAAATTAATTAATGTCTGTGCAAGTTAAGGGAATCTAAATTGTCGTTGATTTTCTTTTTCATCATACTGTAATTGTTGATCTTCTTGAGCTGCATTTGTCAAAATATAGGATAATTGCTGAAAGTTTTTGGTTTGAGAAATGACATAAATCTAAGGTCCTAAAGCTCTGGATGGGATTATTATCATACATTTGTACCCGTCTCAACATTAGAATGAACTCTTGAGGAAATAATAATCCCTGCTTACTGGTTACTAATCATAAGGTTATGTACTAATGCATAATGAAAGACTTCTATATTAGTATCACCAATATTGGCCTGCCATTTTGTGGTTATCTTGCTAGAGCTCTTGTATCTAATCACGCCTTACTTGATGGCTAACCGTATGTGGCAGAGGTAGTGGCGGAGCTAGGATTTTATTTCGATAGGTGCAAAATCTAAATAAAATTTTTTTTAAAAAAGGTATGAACTATTTTTCTTTTGTAGAACATTTCTTCAATTATAATGACAATAAGTTCTTTACACTTCTTTAGATGAGGATGCATTGCTACATCTAATGGATGCAACTGCAGACATGCCACTGTTCCTGCAGCACCCCCTCCCTGTCATGTTGATGTAGGATATGCAAAGTAAGTGACCCAATACTGTTTCATTCCAAAAGATTGAATTTATTATCAATACCATAAACACAAATATGTAAGAGCCTAGATTGTTAAATTGGTAGAGTTTTATTAATCACTTTTCCTCTAGAAAATCCTACATATTTTGTTCTGTTAGAAAATGTGTACAATGGATGAATCGGTTAGTTATTAATGCTTGCTAAATATGTTATAATTATAACAAGATATGTGTAATTAGTTAGTAATTGATGATTTGTATTTAAGCTTTCGCTTTCATATTTGTGGTCTCTTCTTCTGAGGCATCAGAATCAGAAACCCTCCTAAAGTTCAAGGCCTCCCTTCAACCCAATGACGCATTAATCAACTGGAATGGCTCAACAACACCATGTTCTGAGCATAACGTAAATTGGGTTGGTGTTCATTGTGGGAAAGGAAAAGTTAAGGATTTACGACTCGAGAATATGGGACTAAATGGTTTCATTGATGTGGACTTGCTCGCGTTACTGTCGAATTCGAGAACTATAAGCTTTATGAAGAACAGCTTTAACCTTGCCAAAGCTTTTGGAGTTAAGGCTTGAGGATAACCATTTTGATGGTCAGATACCAGATTTTCAACAGAAGTCATTGAGTGCTTTTAACGTATCAGGCAATGAATTGGGATGGATTCAAGCTCCTTCTCTGGTGAGTCAACTTTTTATGATATCATCTGTAAATATATATCTATATATATAATGTATCATGTGCATGCACATGTATATGTACTTACACAAACGTGTTTCTTTAGTTGTATTTATTCTTCCCAGAGTTATCAGAAAATGGCTGCTTCTGACAAACTCTAAGTGACAAAGTAATAGTTACAAATATGCAGTCTTATATTTTGAACTAAAATATAGATTAAGCCTATAAGTGATCTATTGGATTCTATATTGTATGGTATAAGATTAATTGTTAGATCTATATCTATATACTCAAAACTTTTGAGTTGAATATAATGTCTGAACATATATGATCATATCAAGGCATCACTAGCATCTAGCACTTTCCACATTGATATTGGACATTGATTAGCCAACTTAATCCTCCAAAGAACTGAAAACCCACATGAAACAATGCCTAAAGCTTGCATATGCATATATACAAGGGTAAATATGTGTGAAAACATTCAGGCAGTGATGGTTTGTCCTATCAATGGCAGGAAATTTAGAGCTATGTGGAATGCCTATGGGTAATTGTGACGAAGGCTCAATTCCAAGTATCCTAGTGATTGTCATACTTGCAACGATGGCAACAGTCGGAATAGGTGTGGTGGTCTTCATCAACCACAAGAGGCAACCTTCTTTATTGACAAAGGCTCCAGTACAACCATTAAACTTGCAAAAGAAATCAGGCATAAAGGAATCAAACGAATCAGGGCAAGACTCAACAAACTACAGTGGAAATACCAAGAAGGTTGAGAATGTGAAGCTGGCCTTTGTCAGGGAAGATAAGGAGAGGTTTGATATGCAGAAATCGCTTAAAGCCTCAGCTGAGATATTGAGCAGTGGATCATTTGGGTCTTTGTGTCTTCTTACAAGGTTGCCTTGCACAATGGACAGGTGATGGTTGTGAAGCGGTTCAAACAAATGAATAATTTGGGGACAGAGGAGTTTCAAGAGCATAAGAGCAAGCTAGGGAGGTTGAGACACCCGAATCTGCTTCCTCTGGTGGCTTACTACCATATATAGGAAGGAAGAGAAGCTCTTAGCATTTTGACTGTGCAGAAGGCCAGCTTGGCCGTTCATCTACATGGTACACTGATCTCCTTTCTAAAATATGTTTGCTCACATGTGCATGTATATTAGTTCATGAATTGGTAGGCCCTCTGTATATGTTTCTTTATAAACATAGCATTTTTGTCATGCATACATACATACATACAGACATATATATCATATCCGCCTCTGTTGTGTAATCACTTACAATGCGTTCACTGACATCATTTTCAATGCAAAGAAGCACTATCACATTGTCCAATTATACCAATAGTCCTAATTATAAGCCAGTTTGGAGGAAAACTTTGTGATTCTTCAATTTACTGTTTATAATTAAAAAGCAATACTCAATCTGGTTGAACAAAGTCTGCAATTTTTATATTTTTTTTCTTGTTCTTCCTTTATGGTAGGTCAGCCCCAAGACAATCTACATAGCCCTTTGTTCATGCCACTTGCTTTTCCATTCCTCCTCTGTTTTGTTCAAACCACAAGTCGGCAACTTATGGCCATTAATTGGTCTCTCTCTGCCACATATTGAAGATGTTCAACCACACCGAATGCTAAACTCTTGGCCACGATATTCGGTAACTGTTTAACTCTCTACCTCACTCTTTTATGGACTATTGTATTCATTTGGTTAGATGATGTTGTGTTTTGAGTGTTTAAACACGGTTTGTCAAGGGGCCTATGAGTTTGAAATTATGAAATGACGAGAATGCTTTGTCAAGGGGCTTATGAGTTTGAGCAAAATATTTGTGAACGTAGAAACAAGAGAAATTAGTTCAACCTACTACTTGATGAGGTAGAATAAAATTCTGCTCTGTTTTTGGTCTAAGGCGGTTCGGTTTTTATTAGTTTCTACTATAGATTTAGCTCTATCATTTCCTTTACCTGAATCCCTTTTTAATTGGTTTAAACCCTCCATTTTATACTTCGAACCATTAGAGATCAGTGTTTGTTTGTGTGCCACCTTCTTAAGCTTAAACCAACGTGAACAACCATAGATTACACCAAACCAGTAACCAGTAAAATCTGCAGCAGTGAACTAACAACCTATTTCACCTCTTCCTCAACTACTCAACTCAAGCCTCTTGTAACTATTGAACTTGCCTCATTCTAGACCACCTCAAGAGGTAGTACAACCACCATAGAAACCACCAAAGACGCAGGTAAGTTCCCTCTTTTAATTCTGTCCAAAACTGTAGCATAGCAGCAAACTCTTTCTGCAATGCGTTTCCTCCTCTAAATTTATGTAATTAATTCCTTCCTATTAGTTTCTGTTTGGTTGACTCTCTAGCTTATTTATCTCCGTTTGATCACTTCTAAATCCTTGCTTGTGTAATTAGGAATGTATTAGAAAGAGGGAAGGTTTGAAAACAAGAAAATACACAAGCTCTTGGCTGTCCTTCCAGTGCAGAAAAAATTCAGCAACTTCAACCCTTGATTCCTATTAAGTTTCAGCACCTTAGTTTGCTTTTATTTCATCTCTTCAACTCAGTTTGCTTTTATTTCATCTCTTCAACTCAACCTCAATATGTGACATTAGGACTACCAAATTACCTTAAAATCTCAGACCAAAACCAGCTCTAAGTAGCTGAAACTGAGGGGAACAGCAACACACACAACAACAGCAGAAAGTTGTAAGGGACGGCAGCAGTAACAGTTTCTCATTTTGTTTTCCCTCTCCTTCTCACATGTAATCTCTTCTTACTCCAAGGACCCTCATCTATACAATATATTTTAGTCCAGTGGATGAAATATTCGAGCTCAGAATGAATATACAATACAGTTTTCCGATTTGTCGGTTTATTCTTACACCCCTACCAAGACCTCATAAACCCCCAAAAAACAAAAAATCACAGTAAATAAAATTCGAAAGAGCAAAAGGCAAATAAATATAGGAAAAATTTTTAACATACACAGAAAAATATGTTGTGTGGTTCCCTTCTATGTGGAGGATGGCCCATGTAGGTCCATTAAGGCCACATGGAAAGAGGTTTTCGGCCTAGTTTAATTAGGTTTATTAAAACTTAAGTGCTGCTACTATTAGCAAAAATGAGTGTGTGAAAAAAGAAAAAAGAAAAAAGAAGAAGAAGTAGAAAGACGTGTGAGAGATTGGGGAGAGGAAGAGACAGTCAAAAACAGGGAAGTTCGTCCGGTTTCAATCAAACACGTTTGTGGTCCAATTGAGTTGAAATTTTTCAAACACGTTTACAACTCAAGGTTCTATAATTTGATGATTTGTAGCAGTATTTATGGTGTTCGAGATCATAAACAGTAACGAATCTCTTTGGTGAAATTTCTTCTATCACACTGTTTGGTTGCCAAGAAAGTGTTTTTTTTTTTTTCTGATTATTGTTGATTGTATGCTTTTAGTGTTATCTAGAGAGAACATTTGTGTACAAATCATTGTTGATAGTAAAAGGTTTAACTGAACTCGGTCCCGTGGTTTTTTCCCTTTGCATTAAAGGGTTTTCCACGCAAAACAAATTCTTAACTCTTTGTGTGTGTGTGATTTTGTTTTAGATTATTCTCTTTTACATTACTTCCTAACAGATTCACACGAAGTATGAGAGAATTATTTTCGCTATTTGGTAATTGATTTGGTTATTCCAAGTCGCTCTTAAAATTTCTCCCAACAAAATATAGGGATATAAAGAAACTAAATAAAAATGAAGAGGAAAACAAACAAATTGGGATATAAAAAAACTAAATAAAAATGAAGAGGAAAACAAACAAATTTTAATAGACAATACACCCAAACCAGGGAAAAATACGATTGAACTCATGGCATTACTATATACCTTCAGTTTCGCCCCCCAACAGGCTCGTTTGGACGATGGGAAAGGTTGGAACACAGCGGAGACTAAGATATGAACCCGCATTTGTTTCAATGCAAGTCAAAATAAATGAAATCTTCTAAATTTTGAATAGATCAGTGGTGTTTAAACTTAATCTGAATGGTGCTTAATGTGTTTGTGGATCTTTGGCAATTTATCTCTAGTGGACCTAAGCGATTTAGAGGAATCTTGAGGCGGGAGGGATGCTTATGGCTCTAAGAAAACCAGAACGTGAAATGAATGATCAGGTAATCATTAGCCATGATGAGAGGATTGCAGATGGCAATCCAAATAGGAATTGGGGAGATAATTACAGGACTTGGTGAGCTTACAAAGATGGTGAAGGGTAAAGGACAGTGTTGTATGCCCTCTGTGTTTTGTTCAACGCAACTAAAAGTATTTCTGAATTGTCTTTGTTTCGCTTTTGTTCAAAGTTTCGAGACAATTTAGGATAAGAATCGATAACTTGAGTGAGGAAGATGGTTTGTAGGGATCTGTCAAGAAGGTTATCTGCAGAGTAGGTCTTGAGTAAGTTCTGTTCTGTTTTGTGCTTGTTTGAATATTTCGTATAATTAATTTTTTGTTCAATTTGATTCTTCCTCTTGTATAAAAGGTAATGTTTATCACAAATTAATAAAATATTGGAAGTAGAATTGGAGTTTTCACAACATTTACCATCTCTTATTTAACAATATATATATATATATATATATATATAATCATTTGATCTCTTATGTGAGTGATTTATTTCCATTGAAATCTTGTGTAAAAAGCTTTACTCACGGCTTTTCCACTCATGGTTATCACCGGAAAACATGACAAATATTTGTGTCCAGTCATTTCATTGGATTGGATTAATGACAAATATTTTTCATTACGCTTAGAAACAAATATTTTTTTTCTTTGCCAGTTGCTGTTCTTCAGTTCCAGTTGATATTCTTGATCTAGATGAATTAGAAACTGCAAGAAAAATTGCTATATATGTTTCATTTGTCAGCATATAATGCTCTTCAACTTCATGCAGGAATTCCTTTGATGGGGATAGAAATTGTCAAACTGATAACAATTGTTTGTTTGTGCAGCAATAAGCTCTTAGTGGGGAAGGCTTGAGGGGATTTCTGAAAGGAGTCATACAACGAGTAGGCGTGGTGGATATATATATTTTGATGGAGTTGGATATATAGCCATTTTTATTCTTGTATCAACTCTATTATTGTTGTCATTCTTGTATGCTTCTACTTTGCAATTTGTAAATATTTACTGTTATTGAATTAATTTTTAATTTTTATTAATTTTAGGATGATTATTAATTTCAAAGCAGTTCAAATATCAATGTTAAAATCAGTAGTTTCCTGATAGAACAGTTCGGTAAAGCACTAAGCAGTACTTCAAAAAAAAAAAAGACAATTTTAACCCAACCCGAATTGAGTGGGTTGGGTCGGGTTATTTTGTTGATCCCCGGGCCAGGTCGGGCCCAAATCAGCCTTAGGCAGGCCGGGTTGCAGGCCTACAATCTGTTGTGTCTACAAATGGATCTGAAACTTTGTCTAGTGCATAATCACTCTCATTGCCACATTTGAAATACGAAGGTAGCCTCTTATAAAAATCAAGTCTCCTTGGTAAAGAAAAAAGTACCAATTCAATATCAGCAACTCAAGTGTTTATTATCTTTAAAGATTCATTGAAGATTCCATGTTTTGGCAAGCAAATTGTAAGTAATTTATTATCTTTCACTTCATCAAACTCAAATCACATTTTTTTCCAACTAGCTCATCATGATTCGAGTGGTGGTGGATTATTGTGACAACGGCCTAAGAGATCAGAGCTATAGATGTGGGAGACTTTATCAAATGTTTCTTCTTTGAAAATATTGATTTTACCCCATGTAAGCACATGGGAATACCACCTGGTCATAGCATTATTGCCACTAGAAGTGTTACAGGGGAGTTGTTCTAGTGTTTCTTTCAAAAATTTTCAACATGATAGCTAAAATTTTTTATACGGTAGTTAGGGTATGGGGACCCGATCGTCTCATGCATGGTATCTTTCATGAGAAACAAACAAATACCATAGACTAGCGCTAGACCATTGCCGACATTATTAAACTATATATAATCATTAGTTCATGTTCGTTGAAATGATATATTGCATCAGTTTTTATATTATATGATAGTGAGAACTTAAAACTTAGAAAGTATTCTTGTCCTTCTGAATGCATAGAAGGATTTGTTGGATTGTATAAGTAAATTTAGAAGCAGCAATTGATCGAGGATGCGTGTCATTGGAACGCTTTCCTCATGTATAAGCAAAATCTTCATTTGGTAACCCCAACTTAAAAAGGCTAAAATCAATTGGCTTATTGGATTGCAATAAAATGCATGTAAATAAAAGGAATCAAGCGCCAAATCCATTTTCTAATCTATTTCTAATCTATTTCTCTAATTTCTCCCTGTTTGATATGCCTTATTTTATAGCTTGTATTTACTATGTCCTTATAGTGCTACAGAGATTCACTACGCTCGTCGTGCTTCTTGTACAAGCAGGTACGGTCTCTCTCCAACGATGAACAATGTTTGTCAAGCAACTCCTTCTCCTGACGGAGTTAGTTAACGTTCAAGTTTAGGTCCTAGAGGGAGTCCTTGGCCTTCGCCAACGCGTCGGTACACTCACGGCAGCTTCGAATGGTCTCCTCCAACAACCTTTCAAGACGAGACAAACGATCTCACCACAAGGCCCGTTCCACCTGCAGCACCCTAAGCTCGAACTGGCTACGAGCGGCGTCCCTCCTCGACCAGTTGAGATCGCTCTTGAGGTTGGATACTTCCTCGCATAGACTATCAACATCTTCCACTAAGGAGTGATAGTAAGTTATAAAAATCACAGCGATATCATTTTCTTAAGGAATGAGATTTCCGCATTTTCCTCTATTTTCTTGGCAACCATACAGAGGTTTCGTGATTGTCTACTAATTCCTTCCTTTTTTTCCTTAATTTACAAATTCTTTTTAATTCTTTGTGTCATTGCTTTCTATTTCATCTTCTTCCTAAGCTATTATCCGTTTCTGTTTAAAATGTGAGCAATAGTTAGAAAGTAAGCGTCGTAACTTAATTTATATAAGTAATTAACTAATTAGGTTGTAAGATATATTGATAATTTTATTAGATTAAGTGTTTGGACATATCTTTGTAGGTTCATTTTGGGTTTGCTGGCTCTTTATCCGTGCATTTCCCAAACAGGAAACAGTTTTCGTGTATTCGTATTCAGATGGCTAGTGAAATAATATTTTTCATTTAGAAGTAACATATTGCTGATTAATATATGGACTTCACGCTATATGCTTTGGAAAATCAATGTTTCTCGATTTTTTTTTGGCTGGTTATCCTTTTATTTTTCTTTTCATTCGTTTTTCGGTTTATATTATAATTTATTGATTGGCTACAAATTGCAGCGAAGAGGTGTGATAGTAGATATGTCTGTTCCATTGACACCTTCTAAAAGACCACATAACCGGAACCTTACAGAGTCGAATGGAAAAGGAAAGTGGCAGAAGGTACAGAATCAACCCGTGAAATCCTCTCTTGGAAGTGCTGTCTTCCGTTTGTTATGTCCTGCTTTCAAAACCGGTGGCGTTATTGGAAAGGGGGGCACCATCATATCTGAAATTCGACAACAAACTGGGGCAAAGGTCAGAGTTGAGGATACCGTACCTGGTTGTGACGGGAGGGTAGTTTTTATCTCAGGTTCTGATAAAGAGACTGAGGTGGCTACCGACCTGAGCCAGGAGGATGGTAGTGAAGAGACAAACAAGGATAAAGAGAAAAATGATGAAATGGAACAGAGTCAGAACAATGAAGATAAAGAGTCTGATACTGTGGGAGATTCTAAATCTGATAAGGGAACTTCATCTGTGCAAAAGGCCCTTTTACTTGTTTTTGAGAGAATAATAGAAGGAGAAGCAGAGGCAGGTGGAGGGGAGGAAGACACTCAAGACAGCAGTAAGTCTTCAATTGTTTTGAGGTTACTCGTGTTTTCCAGTCAAGTAGGCTGCCTTTTGGGAAAGGGTGGCAGTGTAATCAAGCATATGTCATCTGAAAGCGGGGCACAAATACGGATCCTTCCCAGAGACAAACTTCCTCTGTGTGCATCAGTTACTGATGAATTAGTTCAGGTAGTTTTGGATGACATTATTGTTATTTATTATATTTTTTTTGGGCTATGCCTAATTACTCGTTCTACTAAAATTTTATTTTACTTATAAATTTAGTATATTTTAATGGGTAACCAGGGCTATTTCACATACTCATCTACATTTTATAAGTTTAGCTAATTCTACTTTTAATTGGCTTTTTGCTATTTGTTTTTATGATCGATAGTTTTCTGCTATTTGTCATTTCAACTTTTTATTATTACGCTGTCTCTGGGCTTTTACCTGAAGTTGGTGAGGTTTTCATGGTGCTCGATAGTTTTTTATGTTTTTTAATTTTATTTATTTATTTATTTATTTTATCGTTTTGTTTATTTGACAGAACGGACATGCTAGGCCTTTAAGCTCCAGTGGTGATTTACTGTAATATATATCTTCTTGAAGCCCTAGTTTTGCCTAAATTTTGACAAACTCAAATTAATAGTGGAGAGCTGACAATCTTTTTCAGAAAATCTTCTGGCCTTTGGGAGGTTAAGCAGTAATATAAATCCAATATGTAATACTATCTGTCCTTTTAAATCCTTGGTTATTTTTTGCTGCCTGCAGGCGCTTTCTGGCTGTATCAGAAGAGTTTGTAGCTTTATTTGCATTTGTCTGCTTAAAAAGCATATCCAACTTTATCAGTACCAAAAATAACAGCTATGATTTCCAGATTACAGATATTCTTATATTGAAAATACTTAGCCACAAAGGAATTATACAATAGTAAACCTACAAATTGACGTGGTTTGATATGGTACGTTAGCTTGTAAAGTTACTTTTAGGATGTGTTTGGATAGTGAGGTGATATCTGATGATCTTTGAATAGTAGTGAAAAAGTAATAATAAAATATTGAATAGCAGTGAATAATAGTAAAAAGTAAGTGAAAAATAATGAAAAGATAATGAATAGCAGATCACTCTACTACCCACGGTCCCACACCCTTATTATTAAGTAGATCTAATGGATCCTATAAAGCCACTTCAGTTTGTGGGTTTACTTTTATGTAATCTCTGTGTCAATAGTAATTCTCTTCTTATAATTGGGAAGGGGACATATCTCATGGATTGTTCTTACCAGATCTATATGGTAAACCAAAAGGTGGGACAGCCTTGAAATAAAAACTGAAAATCACATTCTTTAAGACGTAGTTGTCAACTCTGTAGATTTGTTCTAATTGTTCAGTCATCCCTTTATCTGAGTGGCAAACCATCATTGGCACCTTGAATCTTCATTACTTTTTTGTCTAATTTCTAAATACTGCTTAGTGAATTTGGAGGACTTCTAGAAATCCAAGTTTAACAGTAGCAGTCATGGATACTGCCTTGGTTTTCGGAAATAAGTCCACATTTGGGGTTTATTTCTAGGCAATTTTGTCTTGTTTGAATGAAATTGATGCATGAGATCTTATGTCCCATGTATTTTCTAAACTCACTGCCGATAAGTGGGGAAGCTGATGCAGTTAGGAAAGCTCTCCAATCTGTTTCTCAGCAGCTTTTGGAGAATCCGCCTAAGGATCACGACCCTTCCCCTGTCAGCTCTTCAGGGCCTCCAGCACATTCATTTGGCCATCCACCTCCAAGGCCTGACGTACATCCACCACCTAACCGATCTTTTGCTTCTGGACCACGTGATGTTTCTGACTATCATTCTGCTGTTCCCCCCCTGTTTGCTAAATATCATGAAAGTGGCATCTCTGGTCGAACGAAGCCTTCACAGGATATGCTAACCTTCCGATTAATGTGCCATAATGAAAGAGTAGGAGGTGTGATTGGCAAGGAAGAGTTTTAATGGAAATATTTTGGGCCAAATGTGACTTTTGGCGTAAGTTGGAAAATGAATTATTTTTGGGCCAAATGTGACTTTTGGCGTGAGTTAGAAAATGAATTATTTTTGGGCCAAATGTGATTTTTGGCATGAGTTGGAAATGAAATATTTTTGAGAAAGATTATTTTTGGATCTCATGCATATGACATCCTGTTCATGCATATTGTTGAGTTTACTATATTTTTATCTTGTGGTGTTTGGATCATTACTTACCTGAGGCACCATCTTTAGTATTGTAGATTTTGATGCAGAGTTTGAGGAGGAGGAGGAGGCTGAGCCTGAGGAGGCAGCTCCGCCAGATTATTGATTTATAGTTGTTTTACTTTTAAAAACTATTTTACTTGCTTTTATATTATGTAATTTAGATTTGAAACAATGTTGAAACTTGTAATATTTTATTACGCTTGTTTTAAGCAAATTTTTATTTAAACAAAATTCTAGTATTTAGTTGAAAGACTTTTTATTACCGCTGCATTATTTTTATGTATACGTGTTGCATGTACACACACTTGACACTCGGCGATTGGATGCGTGACTTGTGTTGTCATCATCCCGACGCCTCGATTTTTCTGTGTCCGTATGTGGGAGTTTGGGGCGTCACAGACATGGCACATAGAACAGTAAAAAGGAAGTTTTAACCCATGAGAGAAAGCAAGGAGTGACAAGGTCACTTTCTCAACAATGCCCTTCTAATTGGTGGCCCCACGTTGAGTTCCAAGAGCTTCTAGAATCACTAAGTCCGTACAAATCTCTCAAACCTTTGAGGTTAGTAGGGGTGGTGGTAGAAAACTAGCGATATCCCTCATAGTAGGGAGGGCTATGTTTTGGAAGGGGCTCAGACACCCTCGAAGACCCAGCCTTGCAGGGAGAGTGCGAGCTATGGGAAGGAAATCGTGAGGTATTCTTGGGGGCTATTAATGCGAGCACGAATAATTTAGAGCAAGGGCTAGGGTTTAAACACTAACAGAGAACAAGAAAATGGATGATGCGAATGGAAAGAACAAAAAAGTAAGGAAGGTTATTTAAATCAAGGAGTAAGGAAGGTTATTTAAATCAAGGAGGAAATGACACTTGGGAGACTCAAGTGGGAAGCCAATAGAAGGAGAGGCTACAAAATTGCCACAGACAGATCTCACGATCTTGGTGACGAGAAAGGGCAGCGTCGACACAAAGCCATTACGTCTACTCCCGAGAAGTGGGAGCACAAATAGCCAATAGGAATTAATGAGGAAAATGACAAAATTGAGCTGGGTGATTAAATTCTCACCATGTCAGCATGGTAAGAATTTGTTGGGTAACTGGAGGGGGTGTTTTTATCTCCATCAGTTGAGCCTAATGTGGTTAGTTAAAGCCCACTAACACAATCCATTAGCCTAGTGAGCAAAGAGTGTACAGTATACCCGCCTACTAATCTATGTAGTATTGGAGATGTGGTAAATGAGGTTAGAAAGTTACAGTAATGTTTCGAAAGCTTTCAAGTGAATCATATATATAATAAATGTAGACAAGGTAATTACTAATTCATGATCGAAGATGCTTATAAACTAGAAATATATGCAAATTAAGTTCTTGAATAATATTGTAATTTGTTTGAGATTTTTCTTGAATGGGTTTATTGATGGGTATTCATTGAGGATATATAGTTATGAGAATGCGTTTGAGAATGAGAAGTTGGTAGAAAAAAGTAGACGCTACAACGTTACAAGCTTAAGGTTTGGGTCATCATATAAATATATAATACTTATTGGGCTTGCAATTAGGAAATTCAGATTTGGGCTAAAAGAGAACCCTCCCAATAATAGTATATGATTGTACTTTGCTGATGAGCACATAAAGTATCTTCAAGTTAGTGAGAGTGGAATTATTTTTTAATTCTATTTGTAGATGATATTTTGTTTTCAAACAATAATTTAGATTTGCTACTTGAGACTAAATAGTTTTCAAAGCTTTGAAATGAAGGATTTAGAGGAAGCCTCTTAACTCACTAAAAGAAAAAGGATAAAAATTATAAGATGCAATAACCATTTTTAAGATCCAATAACAAAAACCATATTATTGTTTTAAATTTCCTCTATAAGATTTGATGAAGCAGATTTAGGATTCTTACTTGCTACAATATATACAACGTCCTATATTTTCTTTTATTTAAATCGGAGTTTTGTATGACATGAAAACTGAATTAATCATTTTTTATTTTAAAAAGTGAGGGAAAAGAGAAATGAAGTAAAATAAGAAGGAAAATACGTTAGTCACAAAAGGATTACACAAAAGTAAATCTACAAACTAATGTAGCTTGATATTGTATGTTAGATTGTAAAGTTATTTTTATTATAAAGTAGATGTAATGGATTCCATGAAACCACATTAGTTTGTGGATTTATTTTGTATAATTACTTTGTGTCTGTACAGTTCTCAAATAAGAAAGTATGCGAAATAGAATAAACATGCAATTAACGACCATCCATTTTCTTTTTCAATCCCATTGAATGCTTTTTTTACAGTTCTGAAAAGGTAGAAGGTGCTGTGAACTTGCATATATATTAGAGGGAGGATCGATCATGTGGAATTTATCCTAATATATTTAATTTCTTATATATATATATATATATTGAATTAAATACACATATATATTAGGAAGTTGCCAAAGTATTTTCTCACATCTTTCTTCCACAAATTCGTATCCTTTCTGTAATGTTGACCATTGATTTGGATTAGTTTTCCATGCAAGGAAGTTTCTCATATTTAATATGTAAATTGATCTTTTGATATAATACGTTATAATTTATTTGAAGTAAAATTAAAATAAAATGAATTAATACAATATATATATATATATATATCTTGTTAGTTTGTGAACTATTTTTTTTTTTGAACTTTTTGTTGTAATAAAAAGTTTGTTTAGATAATTAAACAAAATACTTTAAGCTCATGTAATTAAAGTCTAATCCATGGTTTAGATAATGAAAGCCCACATATCATCTAATCTTATTTCATCTCGATATCTAAATGCCACAAATACAAATACTTTTCAATTTCACATTTTTAAATTTTTTTATCTAATTATTATTACTTTCCCAAACTTCTATAAAAAGACAAAAAAAAAAAAACAATTCAACTTTCTCAAATCACAAAAAGAAAAAAAAAATCAAAATTTTCAAATCACAAAAAAAGATTATATTAAAAAATTATATTCAAAAATATTTTAACTTTATAATATTTTTATTTAGCATTTGCCTTTCTCATTTTACAAAACTCTGTATAATATTTCTAAATTATCTCATCTCAACTCAAATGTTTTACAACTATTCATAAAATATCTTAACTCATCTCATTTCAATTTACTATCTAAATAAGCCCTAAGAGATTCGTGTGTCGCATGTTAATCACAATCATTTACAAACAATAAGCCATGATGACGATTCAAGGGCCTAAATTTTTTACTCCTTGATTATTGTTGCCTTTGGGGGAAATCCAATCTCCACTTTTTTATAGGACGAGTTTAACTCAACATATATTGACCAGAAATGTTTTCTTGAGATGAAGTACGTGGTAGGGTTATTGATATTGCTATTGATCATGCATGTATATTTCCTGTATACAGTTAGAGTCGAAAAGAGAATTCCTCACTTTTATCTCTCATTCAAAACCGTGCACCATGCTTTCATCTCGTGCAGCTCCTAATTTAAAACTTTTCAAATCGTTTCATAAATTAGTGTAAGTGTTAAGGCCACCCAAAATTTATGAGAAATTAAAGTTCACCATGCTAGGATGGAAGGAAGAAACAGAAGGTTTGATAATGATCAAACAAGGAGGAATGATGATCCTGCATAAAATTGAAATACAAGCCGTAAAATAAGGGGAATACTTGAAGAGCGAAAAGGCAACAGAGGGGGATGGGCTTTCTAAAAATATATCAACAATGATGAAAGTTAATCAATCTAACTAGTTGCCACGGCCTTGATAAATTGAGATGTATTGTGGGACGAATATTGCTGCAATAATAATCCAGCGACAGCTCGGAGATATGGACCAACTCTTCTAAGTGATTATTAATTTAATTACCAATAAATACGATTAGAAAAGACAAAAATCAAAACAAATAATAATATTTCACTTGATTGGATTTATAATATCGTTTACAACATCAAACAGATTTTAAAAAAATAATAAAAAAAATAATGATTGGCCTCAATCGAGAATAGGCCAACCAGGGTAAAAGTAATTAGCAGGAAGTTGCCGGAAGAATTTTCCACACCAAAGACAAAACTAGCTGCAGTACTCATTATTATAACAAATTCTTAGAACATGTTGATCAATTAATTTGACCCCATAAGCATGCGGGAATACCGACTACCTCATATATATATAGCATGATTGCTGCCAGAAGCTACGTTGCACTGGAGTTGTTCAAGAGTTTCTTTCCAATTTATCTTTCTATATATGATGATTCTTAGCATATTCGAATACAGCAGGTAGGGTATGGGGACCCGATCCTCCTCTGGTATCTTTCATGATCAGAAATAAACAAATACCATAGACTACCAGACCATTGGCATGACTAAACTTTAATAATTAATTAGTTTATAAGTTATATTATATATATATGATGGTGAAAGTTTAAAAAATAATTTATATATTAATAAATAAAATCATTTTTTATATAATATATGCATGAAAGCTCGAGCATTGACTTCATTAATTTTAGTCTTCCATTAATAACTAAAGTTTATTATTATCTTTTTTCTCTTCTAATTAATTTTATGTGCGTGTGATGCAACGCTGAAATTGCCAAGAAATTACTTCCTCACCATCAATGGGAATTCATATATTTTTTTTAAATTTATCTCCTTATAATTTGTTAGTGCAAGTTAATCCTGGTTTAACTTTGTGCCAATTCCGACTAGTTGCCTAGAAGTTGCTCTTGATCATCGATTATTTTTTTAATTCACCAATAATTCATTTGACGAACTTGTTTTTTTATTTTAATGATGCACCGCAGACGCACCATCAACCGGATCTCTTTTTTTAAGTAAGGACGTAGAGTCGTTCTCCAACTATATCCAGCAAGCAAAACTCAAAATTACATGTAGAAGAGAAATCATATTGACATTCATATAATGTGTAAGTGTTGCACATTTCTTTTAAAAAAATAAATAAATATGAGATTTAGATGAAAATCTTAATTTTTAAATGACTACTTCCATGGCCTTCGTCTCTTCCAAGAAGACAGCGAGGGTGCACAAAGTCTGCACAAAATGAACTGCACCTAGTGAAACTGTTTTTCATTTTGTTTCCAAATAATCGATACTAGCACCTTTCAACGTCAGTAGAGTTTTTTAATTTTCACTAGATCAGATTTAGGGACTTTTACCAAACTATTAGATTCGGTGGAAGGTGAGATTTAGAGATCATGACGATTTACTATAGTAAATGAAAGCACTCGTAAACCGTGTAACGTGTGTAGTGTGAATTTTTTGAGAATCAAAGTCTAATTGCATTATAAAATTAACAAGATATCAAATTAAAAAAATATATATATTTATAATTATAAAATGTGTAAATGAGACTTGCATGACAGCCTATAAGTGTATCTAGCACGCTAGGTTCGGCCAAAAATCCGTGTTTTTCATTATAATTGAATTTGTTTGGCAGCTTAAAATATGTTCCATTTTAGTAGACTTTAACCTTAATCAAAATAGGTAACGGGCATGTTGTAGTATTATCAATACTATACTTTAAAGATGACTCGAACCTTCACGCTAATTTGCACTAGATTTTCAGTCAAGCATGTCTATCAGTATTGCACCACAAAGGCATCTCAAAGATAACTCATATTCTATGAATACATATGACATATATATATTTATATATATATATATATATTTATATTTTAGTGTGATGCAGTTTGGAATATTTGACAAAGGTATAGAAAAGATTGATGAGTTTGATTTTCAAATATTTCAGCTAATTCCTGGCTGGCTCAATGGTAAGGCCATTTAGGCCATTGCCTAAGCCTCCACTTTATGTATGGCTTACAAAAATTAAAATGAGGTTTTTTTTTTTTAATTTGTTTTTGAAAAAAAAAACACCATTTCTTTAAATAATTTTTATATTTTTTATTGTGTGCAAGGCCCCATAATACTAAATTTAATATTTAATACAATAAATTATGAATATTTTAAATACTTTTTTAAGATCTTACTAAATTGAGACACAAAATTTGCATTGAGGTCTCATTTAAGTTGTTGTATTAAATTTAAATTCAAAAAAATTTTATTTAAAGATTTGAGTTTTGCTACGTTCAAGCGAATTTGCATACCGATTTCGTACCAATATTGATATCTTCATATTCATAATTCAAATTGGCATCATTTTCATTAAAATCTAACTTTCTGACCAAACATGTTGGATGGATGCACGTATTGGTGCGCAGAATCGCTTACAATCAAATTTTTTCAATTATAAATACTTAAATTTCACATTAGACCTCAATTTGTATTGAGCTGCCCCCGACTAATTCTTAGAACATATTGATCAATTTTATTTGACACCATAAGCATTCTCAGAACATATTGATCAATTTTCTATTTATTTATTAACAAATATGCTTAAACGCTTTGATCTAAATATTTGATCACAACTATTTGATTGGTTTTTTTTTTTATTTTTTGAAGGGACAACTATTTGATTGGTTGATTCAACTTTTTGAAGCTTCATTGCATAATATTTTAGTTTATAGTATTCTTTACTATAAACTAAAATATTTGCATTAGGAACAACTGTAAAACCTTTTTATAATTATAATATATAAGATATTAGTAATTGGTTATTTGTATTTAATTAAACTTTCTAATATTGTAATCCGTTCTTGTCGAGAAGAGGGCCACTTGCACCATGCGTAAAAAGGAAGTTTGTGGCCAAAGCATACGCTTTCTATAAAGAATTAGCTGTCACGCACAATCATTGAAGGAAGTTGCCCATCATATTCTTTCACGAAAATCTGTCCAAAAGAAATATTTTAGTTATAAAGATATATAAAAATAATTAATATATTATATTATTAAATTTAAAACTAAAGGGAAGCTACCGAAGAATTAGTGTCACAGGTTGTTATTAGAGCATTCCCCAATATTTTCTTTATTTTATCTTTTATAATACATCACTAAAGTTTATTTTTTTAATTTTACATATTGACTTTTACAATATATCATATATCAGTTTATCTAATTTTCCTTTATATCATTTAAATATTATAATTTTTAATAATTTTTATTCATTTCAAATATTTTCTAACTACTAATCATATTCTCATATTTTTTTTTTTATATTTACAATATCTCCTTATATACGATGTCATATAATTATGTACTATTCCATATTAATCCAAATTTATAAATTAAATCAAAATATAAATTGATTAAAAAAGATTATATTTATGAGAATATTCTCGAAGTATATTATTAAAACAGGAAAGACAATACATAAAACAACCCTTCTACTGGATACCCACCCTCTCATCCTAATAAGAAAAAAACACTAGTTATAGAATGTAGCTACACTCGAAGGTGCAGGATTTTATCTTATATATTTTACAGTAAGGCCATGAAATGTTAAGTATTATGATACTTTATTATGAAAGTGCAATAAAAAGATCCAAAGAGGGACCTTTGATGAGTTGGATAATCGGTAGATGCACCCATGAAACTCAGAGCTTCTTCAACATCAAACACAGAAGAAAAGTGCATGAATGAGAGAGAGGGGCTGAAATGAAAATATGATAACTGGAAAAGAACTTAGAGGAGAGAGAAATTAATTTAAAATATTCTAGAGTTGTGAACAGTATCTCTACCTCTAACGAGATTACTATTGCAAGTGTACAATAAAGATGAAATACAAAATTCATTATAATTTATAATGAACTTTTGAGCAACCTTCTTTATATTTAATAAAAAATTATATTTTATAAAAGCCATTGTAAATGCTCTTAATTTCCACCCCTCCACCGGAAAATGAATATTCATATTTCTCTATGGAAGACATATCCCTTGAGAGGGCGATCTAAGTGGGATTCATCCATAGTAAGGGTGTTGCCCAACCATATTAATTAATTTTTTAAATTTACTATTACGAGATCTCTATTGTAAACACCCCACAATTAAAGGGTCTTGCCCAAAATAACATGAATTATAATATGAATTAATGTTCTTTTAAAAAAATCCTGATCTTAAATTAATATTTAGATAAATGCTTTAACTATAAAGATCACTTAAAAATAAGCACACAAACTATTGTAACCGAATGTAGTATATTAGATTGTAACTATATTTTTATTGTAAAATGGATCTAACATAATATACGAATCCATATCAGTTAAGGGTTTAACTGGTTAGATTTGGTCCGGTTTTAGACAAAATATAAGACCGAACTAATAACACCGGTTTTGGACAAAATATAAGACCGGACCAGTAACATCGGTTTTGCAATTTTTAAAACCGATTACTGGTTACCCCTTTAAACCGGTACTTCTGGTTTTACCTGTTCCAGCCCGGTTTAGTCCTGTATTCCGATTTTAATATATTAAGTACATTCGTATTACTAATGTATTTATCAAAATAAATATATTGAGAATTTATTAGGCAATAAAATGTATTTATTATATATATTATATTTAAAACATATGATCAGATAAATATTCATGTTTAAGATTAAAATATTATGTTATAAATTATAACATATTATTTCATACATAATTATATATATTATATATAAAAAATTACTTATAATATAAAATATATTATATATAATATTAAAAATTAATAAAATATATATAATATGTGAACAGGTCTGGTCCGATGTTGGAAAACATAAAACCAATTCCGGACCAAACCAACCGGTCCAATCCAAGCCGATTTTTCAATTTTTTTGGTTTATTTTTACACCCCTAAGGTCAGTTTATGAATTTACTTTTGTATGATCCTTTTATAGTTATAACACTTCTCTAATCTTAAATGTGCTGCTTCCCAATAGTAAATCTATGGTATTTACATCTTCATCCAGCTTTGGCGTAGACCTAACATTCAAGTGTTTAAATAGATGAGAATTCCGACTTTTTTTTATTTTCTTTTCTTTTTTCTTTCAAGAAATAAAGTCATGATGAGTTGCTTAACAGTTAAAAGGTCTTCCAATTAGTTAGTGAATAAATCTTATTCATTAAGTCCCATTTTTTCCAAAAAATAAATTAAGTAGAAATTTTAATTAAGACCTATATTGAGTGCTGTGAAAGTTGCTGGTCATAGGTTTTCATCTTGCTCTATCTTTCTACAGCTTATCTGTTTGCGTCAAAGCTCTTACATGTTTTCTGTACCTGATTGGGATCGCTTA
Source organism: Carya illinoinensis (assembly GCF_018687715.1). Taxonomy (NCBI): domain Eukaryota; kingdom Viridiplantae; phylum Streptophyta; class Magnoliopsida; order Fagales; family Juglandaceae; genus Carya; species Carya illinoinensis. Next base: position 41,182,889 of record NC_056766.1, on the reverse strand, counting down.
ATTCTCACTTAGCTCAACAATTGTTTTTTGGTTTTTAGTTTTCTCAAAAAAAAAAAATTAATAATAAATAAATAAAATAGAGGGTGGGAGAGGAAAAAAAATAAGAAAACTTCAAATGTTTTAAAGTTTTCTATGCTTTAAAAGCACTTTAATTTTGATTTTACCGAACAAGAGTAAAGCCTTGTAAAAAACCAAAGTGAGGGCTCGCTCTTATTTTCTTAAATCATGGAGATCAAAAAATAAAAAACTAAGGGACTATTCAAGATTTTCTAATAAGATATCATGATATTCTTACTTTCTAGTAGGATTTATACAAGCTATTATTATTTTTTTTTTCTAAAGGGTTAAGTTTATAGAAAAATAAATTTCATGTTCATAAATTGATGTGATTTAATGTGATATGTTCGAATTTTAAGACAAAATTAAAGAAAAAGAGAACTATACAAAAAAAAAAAAAGAAGAAGAAGAAGGAGGAGGAGGAGGAAAAACAATAACTTTGTCAGGAGAACAATATTAGTACATTACTTTGATATCATGTCCTTTACACTATTATATAGATCAAAATATAAAAATAATGGATGATTGACGTCGAGAAGAGGACGGCCACCACCGTGGGTACAAAGGAAGATTGTGGCCGAAGCACATATATGCTTTCCGTAAAGAAGATGTCACGCACTATATATTTAATTTCTCCTCATTAATCTTTTACCACTAAGCTATTAAAAACTGATATATACTATCCCTCAAACTATTTAACTTTAGAACTGTTTGAGGTCATGATTTAGGATCTCTTCTCTTAACTTTTAAACATTACAATATGATATAAAAGCATGCATTAGTATGTAAACTTTATCACGAGAACAATAATTCTTTGATTTCATGTCCCGACGGAGGTGTTTACATTTTTTTTTTTAGTGATTAAGGTAGTATTTTTTAATAATATTATAATTTTTTTTTGTTAATTACTGTTAGGATATATATAAAAATGATGAATCGGTTAGTTATTAGTGGTTACTAAATATGTTATAATTATAATATATAAGATATGAGTAATTATTTAGTAATTGGTGATTTGTATTTAATTAAACTTTCTAATATTGTAATCCGTTCTTGTCGAGAAGAGGACCACATGCCCAATGCGTAAAAAGGAAGTTTGTGGCTAAAGACTTCAATTCGCTTTAATGCACTGAAGGAAGTTGCCCATCATATTTCTTTTACCAAAATCTCTGTCCAAAAAAGAATATTTTAGTGATAAAGATATATAAAAATAATTAATATATTATAATATAATTATTAAATTTAAAACTAAAGGGAAGCTACCGAAGAACTTTGTGGCTAACGCATAAGCTTTTCGTAACTGTCACAGGTTGTTATTAGAGTATTTTCAATATTTTTTTTATCTTATATTTTAAAATACATCATCAAAATTTATTTATTTTTTATTTTACATATTAACTTTTACAATATATCATATATCAATTTATCTAATTTTTCTTTATATTATTTAAATATTATACTTTTTAATATTTTTTATTCATTTCAAATATTTTCTAACTATTAATGGTATTCTCATCTTTTGATATTTGTAATATCTCCTCGTATACAATGTCATATAATTATGTGGTATTCCATATTAATTTAAATTTATAAATTAAACCAAAATATAAATTGATTAAAAAAATTATAATTATGGAAATATTGTCAAAATATATTATGAAAACAGGAAAGACAATACACAAAACAATCCTTCTACCGTATACCCAACCTCTCATCCTAATAAGAAAAAAAGCACTAGTTATAGAACGTAGCTACACTCGAAGGTGCAGGATTTTATTTTTTATTTTTACAGTAATGCCATGAAATGTTTAGTATTATGATACTTTATTCTGAAAGTGCAATAAAAAGATCCAAAGAGAGACCTTTGATGAGCTGGATAATCGATAGATGCACCCATGAAACTCAGAGCTTCTTCGGCATCAAATACACAGGAAAAGTTCATGAATGAGAGAGGGGCTGAAATGAAAATATGAAAACTGGAAAAGAAGCTAGAGGAGAGAGAAATTAATTTAAAGATGAAGTGTGAACAGTATCCTCTAACAAGATTACTGTTGCAAAGTGTATAATAAAGATGAAGTTCAAAATTCATCATAATGAACGTTTGAGCAACCTTTTCAATATTAATTTAATAAAAATTTATATTTTACAAAAGCCATTGTGAATACTCATATTCATCTATGGAAGACATATCCCTTGAGAGGGCGATCTAAGTGGGATTCATCCATAATAAGGGTAGAAGTACTTCTACGGCTACTTGAGATGGGAAATTTTGTTTTTAATCCTCCTATTTATGATTTTAAATCACTCATGAGTGACCAACCTGCTTTTCTTTATTCACTAACCAAAATGTATTGTTTTTTCATGAATTTTCACATCACACCCCCAACACTGTTTCGTTTGTTTTCAGAGATAAAATAAGATGAATGGAGATTAAAGTTAAAGTTGAATAAAATATTATTTTAATATTATTTTTGTATTAAAATTTGAAAAAATTTAATTTTTTATTTTATTTTATGCAGAAATTTGAAAAAGTTGTAATAATTAGATAAAATGAGATAAAAAAATTTTGTGAAAGTGAATGAAACAAATCTACAACCTAGTGTACCTGTTTCAACAATATTGTTTTGTGTCTAAACATGAATCATTACTAATCTATTTCGAAATTTTCCAATAAAAGAAATCTCATCATTTATAAACTAACGTAACTTGATGTGAACATATGTTAGAATTTTTTAAAATGCAAGTAAAGTAAAAGAAACTATAATATACAACAAAAAATCAAATTAATTAATTTGTAAATTTTACTATCAGGAGATCGTAGACTAAAAATGTTTTATTTTTTCAATTAGAAAATTAGAATAAAAATTTCTTTTTCAATTATATTTTGCGGTAGCATCGAAAAGCGTTAAAAATAATTTATTTTTGATCCCCTCTTTTTATATCATACATGTCGTACACGTTGATGTAGTGCATTTGATCAGTAATTATTCCCTTAACTAGAAACATATATGATTAGAAAAGATAAAAGTTAAAGGAAGAACAGTATTTCTTCATTTGGTTATACAAATCAACTCATCTCATCTTATGAAATCATTACAATTTTTCCAAACTATCACACAAAAAATACAATAAATAATACAAAATTTTCAAATATAAAAAATAATAATAATATTAAATAACAATATTCTTACAATAGTTTATTCAACTTTTCTCATTTAATTATTATAACTTTTCCAGACTTTTATAAAAAATGAAATAAATAATTCAACCTTTTCAAATTCTAAAATAAAAACAATAATAAAAAATTATACTGTAATAATATTTTATTCAACTTTCATCTCATCTTATCTCATATAACCATAGCCAAATCAGGACTAAATTTAAAATTTCGTAATATATGGTATTAAATCGTTAAACTAGCCAATTTCAGGACCCAATTTGGACGCGGATAAGTAAATTTCATCCTTGTTTTTTTTATTTTCCCTCATGCATTTTTTTAATACCTTTAAATATTTTTTATTTAAAAATTCACATCATCATTAAAAAAGGAATTTCTTTAATTATTATGTTTAAAAACGCCAGGATGCATTATTGGAACCACTATAGTCTATAGGTGGGTTTAGAATTTCTATTAAAAATAATAAAGGAATGGTTGAGCTAGAGAAGAAACAGGCCGCCGCCCACCGCAATGACCAATGCATTGGACAACCTTTTATTCTCATCTTTTCTTTTCTCTGCATTCCATACGATGCAACGCTGAAGTTGCCAAGAAGTTCCTCCTCATGCAACGAGACTTACATAAGGAGCTCCATCATCTTCCCCGATCCATCTCCAATTAATTCTACTTTTCATTCATAATGACTTCTACCATCGCATTCCCGGGAGTCCTTTCCTCTCCTTCCTCCTCTAATTCCCCCTTTTTAACCTCGCAATCAAATCACGATGTATTCTTAAGCTTTCGAAGAAATGATACTCGCAATAATTTTACTGTTCATATTTACCCAGCTTTGGTTCGAAATGGAATCAACACTTTTAAAGATGACAAGGAGCTGAGAAAAGGTGAAGAAATTTCACGGACACTTTTAAAGGCCATTGAAGAGTCAAAGATTTCAATCATTATATTTTCTGAAAACTATGCATCATCGACGTGGTGTTTGGATGAGCTGTTGGAAATCCTAAGATGTAAAGAATCAAAGCAACAGAAGGTTCTAGCAGTCTATTACAAAGTCGAGCCATCGACAGTACGACACCAAAATGGAAGTTTTAAAGAAGCGTTCGCTAAACATAAAGAAAAGTTTGATGATGCTAAAGTTCAGAGGTGGAAGACTGCCTTAAATCAAACTGCCGGGCTATGCGGTTTTCATTTGAAGATCAACGAGTAATTTCAACTACCTTTATCCCTCTATCTATTCATATATTTTTTTTAGTTTTGATCTGATTACATCCTTTGACAATAATATATATATATATATATTGAGAAGTTGTAATTCAGTAGAAGGGAGGGAAATTTCCAGCACACATTCACAAGTTGTAAATCCGTACCATAATTAGAAATTCCAATACTCCTAACTGAACAACAGTGTGAATGAGAAAAAAAATCCCCTCAATAAGACATGACAATAACAAGATTTATAGAAAACACAACACTTACGAAGCAAAATGAACAATTGGACAGAATTCTTCCAACACTCCACGAGGCACTCGCCCACATAATTTACACAATTCATCCAAATACTTCTCAGGGCACTCGACCACAGCCACAAGACAAAATTTCATGTGCATCCACAACACACACTTCACATATTTTATTTATTTATTTTATTCTTGATTAATTGAGTTGTTTTCCTAGTAATCCATTCCCCACATGCTTGTTTGAAAAAAGATTAAAAATTAAAAGAAGAGTGATGTGTGGTAATTGGAGATGATAAGTGATGAATTATTCGAATTTCACATATCACAATTCACAATTTACATCAAAAATTATTTTCAACTTTGGTCCAAGAGCCACTTACACATGAAGGGGAGAATCTCCGGATGATCGCAGGCGTCCCGAGCTCTGCTGCTTCCTGTGGTCATTCCCGTCAGCTGAAGGCGCAGTGGTCTCTTGAATGGGTGTCGAGGCATGGAGGATAGTGACAGCAGATGGAACAAAACAGAGAGATAAGAGAAATCTGAGGGGGTTGAGTTGAGACCGAGAGATGAGGTAGTCGGTAGGCACTAGGCAGAGCGGTGCACAGAGGTCACGAGAAGGGGAGGAAGGCGATAGTGGATGAGGGAAAAGAGATCAGCGAGAACGAGAAAGACGGATGACTGGGGAAGGAGAGAGGGATGGGCTGGCCTTTTCCTAAGGTTTTGGGGCCTTAGTTGTGGTCTGGGCTTGAGATTTTGGATCTGGCTTCACATTACGTATGACCAAATTGCAGATGTCCTCAGTTCATAAAAATTTGTGTTCATATCAATGTTTTTTAAACAATAGTATTTTTCAATTTTCCCAATCGAACTACGGTCTTTTTTCAATTTTTACCATAAATTAATATATATATATATATATATATAATTTCTCCCCTAAGTAATTGCATACATTATGATTTACCAACTAAATTAGTATGTACAAAGTAAAATTTATCCGTACTTCAGTTTGCAAATTAATACCTTACCAAACTTACGGTATAAATTGAATATGGGTGGCATTCTTTTTAACACATCAATGTCACGTACTGAAAAACATTACTACAACGATTAAAGAGAACAGTGAACAAAGAATGACAACGTACATGGCTTTGCTTCTCCACTATTTTCAAAGTTCCATTTCTTTTACCTTTTTTTAAGTATTCAATTTGATAAAGACCATCTGATCTGCACCTTCTTCGATCAGTATATTCAGCACTTATGATGATAGCTTTGGTATGGTACTTGTACAGCCATGCGAATTGTTACACTTTCAAAAAAAATTCATATGTTTATAACTGTTGTTAGTTCAGAACATGTGCACTCATCTTGAAAAAAATTGAATAAGTTTGAGATTTATATAAAAAAAAAAATTATTTTTTTAATAGTGGGCTTCACTTTTTTTTTTCAAATAAAATATGCAAAACTAGCACAACCTAAAATTGTATCTATCATATATCTATTTCAAATGGTAGGGTTCATTTTCCTGCATTTAGTGCATAACTTGTGCCCTGCCAATAAAGTCATTTATAACATGAGAATAAAATTGTGCCTAAATCATGTTCTCATGTCTTTTAAGTTGAGTAAGTCAAATTCATGAATCTTCTTTAAATCTTTTTGCTTTGGTAGGGACGAATATGAGTTTATCCAGAAGATTGTTCAAGAGGTCTCAACAACCTTATCAAATCGTTTTGACTTGCATGTGGCCGAGTATCCAGTGGGAATACAGTCTCATGTAGAAGAGATTAATGAGCTATTATGTATTGAGGAGAATGACATACGCATGATAGGGATTGTCGGTAGTGGTGGAATTGGAAAAACAACGATTGCAAAAGCGATGTATAACCTTATTGCTAAGAAGTTTGAAGGCCATTGTTTTCTTGCTGATGTTAGAGAATCTTCAAAACAAAATCAAGGCCGTCTCGGACAGTTGCAAGAGAAAATTCTTTCTAACATTCTAGGAAATTTACCAAGGGTTGATGATGATCATCAAGGAATCAAATTGATAAGGAATAGACTATGCCGTAAAAGAATTCTTTTGGTTCTTGATGATGTTGATTATTCGGACCAATTAGAAAAATTATGTGGAAAATGCGATTGGTTTGGCTCTGGGAGTCGAATCATCATAATAACAAGGGATGAGGGTTTACTAACTAAGCATCATGTTCATTCCAAATATCGTATGAAGGAAATGGATCACCATGAAGCTCTTCACCTCTTTAGCCAGCATGCTTTCAAAAATGACAAACCTAATGATGCTTTTGCGGATGTCATAAAACTTGCACTAAAGTGTGCTGCTGGCCTTCCACTTGCTTTAAAAGTGATAGGCTCAAATCTATATGGAGAAGATATACATTTTTGGAAAAGTGAATTGAAAGAGTACAAAAGAATTCCAGAACAAAATATCTACGAAAAATTCAAAATAAGTTACGATGGATTAGATCATCGTACAAAAAAGATTTTTCTTGACATTGCATGTTTCTTTAAAGGATACGAGAGAGAATATGTCACTAAAATACTGGACGGTTGTGATTTCAATGCCTATGCCGGTATCAAAAAGCTCATTGATAAATGTCTCATAACAATTGACTTTAAATATGAGGATTGCCAATATTTGGGGATGCATGACTTACTAGAAGATATGGGTAAAGAAATTGTCCGACAAGAATCACCCGAAGAACCTGGCAAAAGGAGTAGATTATACTTTCTTGAAGATGTTCGTGAAGTACTTGAAAAAAATAAGGTAAGATTTTCCCTAGAAATATAATTCTACTTCCGAGTTTTTTTTTTCAATTGAAGCTATTATTAAATTAAAAGAAATGGATCCAGAAATACATATAAATTATTATATAGACACATACGTACCCTCTACATGAAATATTTTCCCAATTTTGTAAATAAAATAATTTTAATAAAGAAGTACAAATAAAATCATGAAAGCCAATTCACATTTTCTCCATTTTTCTAAAAAGGCAAAATGCTATGATTATCTGATACTTTTTTAGTATTTTAAACAGAGTAATACGTATTAAAAGGAGGAAGTATATATGACTTTGACATTTGAACGTACATACTCATTTCTAGAAATCTGAATGATAAAAATAAGGCTATTCCTTTTGAAGTCTAAAATAAAAACACCATATGAAGAAAGGTGAGGCCTATGTTTGTTATTTCCTTCTTAATAAATGAAATAGTGATGTACACACGTATTGTAAGAAAAATACATATAATCGTAGCTTGTTCAACTTATATATAGTTCACGAACACTTGCGCAAGTAGTGTTGAATTATAGGGAATTTATCTTTGATTTTTGATTGAACACTTGTGCATTCTCACATTAGGGAACAGAGCAAATTGAAGGCATATTGATAGATCTGCCTTGGAAGGACCGCGGGATACGTTTGGGTCCTGATGTGTTTGCAAAAATGGAAAAACTCAGAATATTAAAAGTTACTACATTCTATGACAACATTTTTTGTGGTGGATTGAATTCTCTCTCTAATGAGTTAAGTGTTTTTAATTGGTTCAAATGCCCTTTGAAGTTTTTGCCATCTTCTTTTCATGGAGAGAAACTCATTGATTTCAATATCAGAGGAAGCAATATTAGAGATTTAGGCACGAGATTGCAATCTAAGGTAAGTATGTTTTTTTTTTTCAATATCATGTCGATCTGTCTTAGTTTTAAGGTATGCTGCAAATGTCCTTTAATTGTTAATACATTTCCTTTATTTTCTTCTTTTCAAACAGAACTTAACAAGTTTAAATCTCAGTTGCTGTAAATACTTGACAAATATATCGGATCTTTCAAGTTGCTCAAATCTAGAGAAGTTGTGTTTTCATGGATGTACAAGTTTAGTTGAGGTTCATGATTCTGTTGGATTTTTGGATAAGCTTGTTGAATTGGATTTTAGCGAATGTTACAGCCTAAAGAATTTGCCAAGAAGCTTCAAGTTGAGATGTCTAGAATTACTTGCACTTGACGATTGTACTAGTCTTGAATACTTTCCTGAAATTGAGTGTGAAATGGAACATTTGAAGATTGTCGTGATAGAAAGCACCGTAATACAAGAGCTACCTTCATCCATTACAAACCTCACTAGGCTCAACAGCTTATGTTTGAAATCGTGCGAAAGCCTTGTGCGTCTTCTAATAAAAATTTTTCAGTTGGAATGTCTACTGGATGTTAAAATCATATGTTGTCCAAATTTTGTAAATTTTGTAGAGGAGGTGGGGCATAATCGACAATTCACGCCATATGCACAGGAAAATGTAATTTCATCAAGTATGGAATTGCTCCCATTGCAACCTCCAGAATCAAATAATTTATCTCGGACATATAATTTCTCATCTAGGTTGAGGACTTTAAATCTATCTAGTAGTGGTATTGTTAGCCTTCCTCCATGCATCGAAGGATTTGTTGAATTGTTAGAACTTGATTTGAGAGACTGCCAGCAACTTGAAGAAATTCTATGCCTTCCACCAAATATAGAAGAGGTAGATATCAGAGGATGTTCCAGCCTAAAGAATTTTTTACCAGAATCAAATAATTTATCTCGGACATATAATTTCTCATCTAGGTTGAGGACTTTAAATCTATCTGGTAGTGGTATTGTTAGCCTTCCTCCATGCATCGAAGGATTTGTTGGATTGTTAGAACTTGATTTGAGAGACTGCAAGCAACTTGAAGAAATTCTATGCCTTTCACCAAATATAGAAGAGGTAGATATCAGAGGATGTTCCAGCCTAAAGAATTTTTTACCAGAATCAAATAATTTATCTCGGACATATAATTTCTCATCTAGGTTGAGGACTTTAAATCTATCTGGTAGTGGTTTTGTTAGCCTTCCTCCATGCATCGAAGGATTTGTTGGATTGTTAGAACTTGATTTGAGAGAATGCAAGCAACTTGAAGAAATTCTATGCCTTCCACCAAATATAGAAGAGGTAGATATCAGAGGATGTTCCAACCTAAAGAATTTTTTACCAGAATCAAATAATTTATCTCGGACATATAATTTCTCATCTAGGTTGAGGACTTTAAATCTATCTGGTAGTGGTATTGTTAGCCTTCCTCCATGCATCGAAGGATTTGTTGGATTGTTAGAACTTGATTTGAGAGACTGCAAGCAACTTGAAGAAATTCTACGCCTTCCACCAAATATAAAAGAGATAGATGTGAGAGGATGTTCCAGCCTAAAGAATTTCTTACCAGAATCAAATAATTTATCTCGGACATATAATTTCTCATCCAATTTGAGGATTTTAAATCTATATGGTAGTGGTATTGTTAGCCTTCCTCCATGCATCGAAGGATTTGTTGGATTGTTTGAACTTAATTTGGGATTCTGCAAGCAACTTGAAGAAATTCTACACCTTCCACCAAATATAAAAGAGGTAGATGCTACAGGATGTGTGTTATTGGAACGCTTTCCTCATGTATCGACAGAATCTTCATTTGGTACCCCCGACTTAAAACGGCTTAGAAGGATTAACTTATCGAAATGCAATAAAGTGGAAGTGAATGTAGGGAATCATGCGCCAGATCGATTATTGGTACAGGTATACATGTCTCATCTATTTGATCTCTAATTTCTTTCTAATTCGTATTTGATAGCTTGTATTTGTTTTCTAACATATAGTTGGTTTAATAGGAACGCTTTCAGGAGAAAGATTCAAGTACGATTATATATTCGGGAAGTAGGATTCCAGAGTGGTTCAAGTATTGCAAGGAGACTACTTCATATAGTGATTCTATTGGAATAGAAATTGATCATAATGCGTCCATGTGTTGTGGGCGTCAGATCATGGCATTAGTTTTGTGTCTTGTTTTGGGACCTCTTCTAGCACAGGATTTTTATAGTTTTACTGTCTCAAGAAATGGCCGGCAGATTGGAAATGAAGTTATTTGGTCTGGGGATTCAATGGACCCACATGATCGTGTATGGCTACAATACATAGTTGTAAATTCTATTGATCATGAGATTCTGCCAAGAAGTTATACGGGGGGGAACAATAACATGAGGTTTGCATTTGAAAGTGATACAAGGAAAGCAATCTTAAAAAGTGGCGGAGTCCATCTAATATACGGTTTCATTGATATTATTCAAATTTTAAAGAGATACCGAGAGCATGACTTGGAACCCGATTGGAACCCACAACAGAAGCGGCAATCTTCAACCACGAGAATTATGGAATTCGAGGATGCTAATGATGATTGAATTATTGAAGATTTGGATTTAGAACTTCGACTTGGGTATGTGATAATAGCCGAATTTGTGCAGAATTATACTAAATTAAATAAAGCTTTATCACAATTATGTAGTAATGTTAATTCTTATATTTTTATTAGTCTTGAAATATTTATTTTTCTTAGTTAAATTTAAGTTTATATTAATGAAGGAATTGAAGTTCAGAAAGGAATCGAAGTTGCGGAAGGAATGAAAGTTTGGGGAAAGAACTGTAACGGTAACAGACTTGCAGCGCCAATATTTACATTTTGAGAAATTTTTATTCTTCTTTAGTTTCGTTTTAAATACTGCTTTGATGTTTATTTACATTCATATTTTAGAATTTAATTTCATGAACATTTTTATGGGAAATTAGTACTCTTTCAAATGTATTTTTTAGTTTAAGTGAACATAGAAGGAACCTATCTCGAATTGTTTTGCAATAGCTCAAAACTTGCATTCATAGGATGCTTGTGGAATTTGCAGCAATCTCATCGGCCAATTTACTGGAATTTCAGTACATATATATACACCAGGAATATTGAAACATGTTCAAAGGCCTCCAAGACTATGTTTTTAGACCAAGACCAGATATTTAAAGGGAGATTTAAGTGCCTTGAAAACTATGTTTTACAGACCTAATGACCATAAGAAAGGTAAGTTGAACAAGGTTAGAATTGTACAACATTACATAAAAAGAGTTATAATTTTCTTGGATTCTTTTTGGGTTAACCAAATAGGATTTGTATTGGACCTGATTTCTTATCCCTTTTTCGCCTTTTCAGCTTTCTATGAGACTATCACGTCTTCCCATATTGGAAAGGATGCTGGATGAGTTGTTATACTAGGTAGTAGAAGGTCACCATTAAAAGGCTGAAGTTAATGACCAAATTTATGTGTGGAGGGAAGAAAGGTAATGTGCGTGGAGTTGGTTTTCTTAACATTTCTGGCAAACGCATGCATTGAGATGAAATTAATTAATGTCTGTGCAAATTAAGGGAATCTAAATTGTTGTTGATTTTCTTTTTCATCTACTGTAATTGTTGATCTTCTTGAGCTGCATTTGTCAAAATACAGGGTAATTGCTGAAAGTTTTTGGTTTGAGAAATGACATAAATCAAAGGTCCTAATGCTCTGGAGGGGATTATTATCATACATTTGTACCCGTCTCAACATTAGAATGAACTCTTGAGGAAATAATAATCCCTGCTTACTGGTTACTAATCATAAGGTTATGTACTAATGCATAATAAAAGACTTCTATATTAGTATCACCAATATTGGCCTGCCATTTTGTGGTTATCTTGCTGGAGCTCTTGTATCTAATCACGCCTTACTTGATGGCTAACCGTATGTGGCAGAGGTAGTGGCGAAGCTAGGATTTTATTTCGATAGGTGCAAAATCTAAATAAAATTTTTTTTAAAAAAAGTATGAACTATTTTTCTTTTGTAGAACATTTTTTCAATTATAATGACAATAAGTTCTTTACACTTATTTAGATGAGGATGCATTGCTACATCTAATGGATGCAACTGCAGACATGCCACTGTTCCTGCAGCACCCCCTCCCTGTCATGTTGATGTAGGATATGCAAAGTAAGTAACCCAATACTGTTTCATTCCAAAAGATTGAATTTATTATCAATACCATAAACATAAACATGTAAGAGCCTAGATTGTTAAATTGGTAGAGTTTTATTAATCACTTTTCCTCTAGAAAATCCTACATATTTTGTTCTGTTAGAAAATGTATACAATGGATGAATCGGTTAGTTATTAATGCTTGCTAAATATGTTATAATTATAACAAGATATGTGTAATTAGTTAGTAATTGGTGATTTGTATTTAAGCTTCCATTTTCATATTTGTGGTCTCTTCTTCTGAGCCATCAGAATCAGAAATCCTCCTAAAGTTCAAGGCCGCCCTTCAACCCAATGACGCATTAATCAACTGGAATGGCTCAACAACACCATGTTCTGAGCATAACGTAAATTGGGTTGGTGTTCATTGTGGGAAAGGAAAAGTTAAGGGTTTACGACTCGAGAATATGAGACTAAATGGTTTCATTGATGTGGACTTGCTCGCGTTACCGTCGAATTCGAGAACTATAAGCTTTATGAAGAATAACTTTAACCTTGCCAAAGCTTTTGGAGTTAAGGCTTGAGGATAACCATTTTGATGGTTAGATGCCAGATTTTCAACAGAAGTCATTGAGTGCTTTTAACGTATCAGGCAATGAATTGGGATGGATTCAAGCTCCTTCTCTGGTGAGTCAACTTTTTATGAGATCATCTGTATATATATATATATATAATGTATAATGTGCATGCACATGTATATGTACTTACAGAAACGTGTTTCTTCAGTTGTATTTATTCTTCGCAGAGTTATCAGAAAATGGCTGCTTCTGACAAACTCTAAGTGACAAAGTAATAGTTACAAATATGCAGTCTTATGTTTTGAACTAAAATATAGATTAAGCCTGTAAGTGATCTATTGGATTCCATATTGTTATGGTATAAGATTAATTGTTAGATCTATATCTATATACTCAAAACTTTTGAGTTGAATATAATGTCTGAACATATATGATCATATCAAGGCATCACTAGCATCTAGCACTTTCCACATTGATATTGGACATTGATTAGCCAACTTAATCCTCCAGAGAATTGAAAACCCACATGAAACAATGCCTAAAGCCCGCATATGCATATATACAAGGGTAAATATGTGTGAAAACATTCAGGCAGTGATGGTTTGTCCTATCAATGGCAGGAAATTTAGAGCTATGTGGAATGCCTATGGGTAATTGTGACGAAGGCTCAATTCCAAGTGTCCTAGTGATTGTCATACTTGCAACGATGGCAACAATCGGAATACGTGTGGTGGTCGTCATCAACCACAAGAGGCAACCTTCTTTATTGACAAAGGCTCTAGTACAGCCATTAAACTTGCAAAAGAAATCAGGCATAAAGGAATCAAACGAATCAAGGCAAGACTCAACAAACTACAGTGGAAATACCAAGAAGGTTGAGAATGTGAAGCTGGCCTTTGTCAGGGAAGATAGGGAGAGGTTTGATAAGCAGGAATTGCTTAAAGCCTCAGCTGAGATATTGAGCAGTGGATCATTTGGGTCTTTGTGTCTTCTTACAAGGCTGCTTTGCACAATGGACAGGTGATGGTTGTGAAGCGGTTCAAACAAATGAATAATTTGGGGAAAGAGGAGTTTCAAGAGCATATGAGCAAGCTAGGGAGGTTGAGACACCCGAATCTGCTTCCTCTAGTGGCTTACTAACATATATAGGAAGGAAGAGAAGCTCTTAGCATTTTGACTATGCAGAAGGCCAGCTTGGCCGTTCATCTACATGGTACACTGATCTCCTTTCTAAAATATGTTTGCTCACATGTGCATGTATATTAGTTCATGAATTGGTAGGCCCTCTGTAAATGTTTCTTTATAAACATAGCATTTTTGTCATTCATGCATGCATACATACATACATAGATATCATATCCGCCTCTGTTGTGTAATCACTTTCAATGCGTTCACTGACGTCATTTTCAATGCAAATAAGCACTATCACATCATCCAATTATACCAATAGTTCTAATTATAAGCCAGTTTGGAGGAAAACTTTGTCATTCTTCAATTTACTGTTTATAATTAAAAAGCAATACTCAATCTGGTTGAACAAAGTCTGCAATTTTTTTTTCTTGTTCTTCCTTTATGGTAGTTCAGCCCCAAGACAACCTACATAGCCCTTTGTTCATGCCACTTGCTTTTCCATTCCTCCTCTGTTTTGTTCAAACCACAAGTCGGCAACTTATGGCCATTAATTGGTCTCTCTCTGCCACATATTGAATATGTTCGAGCACACCGAATGCTAAACTCTTGGCCACGATATTTGGTAACTGTTTAACTCTTTACGTCACTCTTTTATGGACTATTATATTCATTTGGTTAGATGATGTTGTGTTTTGAGTGTATAAACACGGTTTGTCAAGGGGCCTATGAGTTTGAACTTATGAAATCACGAGAATGCTTTGTCAAGGGGCTTATGAGTTTGAGAAAATATTTTTGAACGTAGAAACAAGAGAAATTAGTTCAACCTACTACTTGATGAGGTAGAATAAAATTCTGCTCAGTTTTTGGTCTAAGGCAGTTCGGTTTTTATTATAGATTCTAACTATAGATTTAGCTCTATCATTTCCTTTACCTGAATCCCTTTTTAATTGGTTTAAACCCTCCATTTTATACTTCAAACCATTAGAAATCAGTGTTTGTTTGTGAGCCACCTTCTCAAGCTTAAACCAACGTGAACAACTATAGATTACAGCAAACCAGTAAAATGTGCAGCAGTGAACTAACAACCTATTTCACCTCTTCCTCAACTACTCAACTCAAGCCTCTTGTAGCTATTGAACTTGCCTCATTCTAGACCACCTCAAGAGGTAGCACAACCACCATAGAAGCCACCAAAGCAGCAGGTAAGATCCCTCTTTTAATTCTGTCCAAAACTGTAGCATAGCAGCAAACTCTTTCTGCAATGCGTTTTCTCCTCTAAATTTATGCAATTGATTCCTTCCTACTAGTTTCTGTTTGGTAGACTCTCTAGCTTGTTTATCTCCATTTTATCACTTCTAAATCCTTGCTTGTGTAATTAGGAATGTATTAGAAAGAGGGAAGGTTTGAAAACAAGAAAATACACAAGCTCTTGGCTGTCCTTCCAGTGCAGAAAAAATTCAGCAACTTCAACCCTTGATTCCTATTAAGTTTCAGCACCTTAGTTTGCTTTTATTTCATCTCTTCAACTCAGCCTCAATATGTGACATTAGGACAACCAAATGACCTTAAAATCTCAGACCAAAACCAGCTCTTAAGTAGCTGAAACTAAGGGGAACAGCAACACACACAACAACAGCAGAAAGTTGTAAGAGACAGCAGCAGTAACAGTCTCATTTTGTTTTCCCTCTCCTTCTCACATGTAATCTCTTCTTACTCCAAGGACCCTCATCTATACAATATATTCTAGTCCAGTGGATGAAATATTCGAGCTCAGAATGAAGCAAAACAGAAAACAAAAACATCCTATTTGCTGCAGCAGTTTTCATATTTGAATCCCTCATTGTTTACTGTAATTTCTAATCCTCTTAACTCAAGCCTCCTCACCTCTAACTTCATTTGGTTGAGTAGTAGAAAGTATGGTGGAGGAAATGATAATTTGGAGCAAGAAAACATCTATGTTAGTTGCAATTTTATAGTGTTAATTCTTATATTTTTCTTAGTTTTGAAATATTTATTTTTCTTACTTAAATTTGAACTTTATCTTAATGAAGGAATTGAAGTTTGGAAATGAATCAAAGTTGCGGAAGGAATCAAAGAAGGGAAAGAATTGTGACCATAACAAACTTCAACGGTAACAGACCTATAGCTATTTTTACATTTTGAGAGCAGTGTAATTTTTAATTTTTTTAGTTTCATTTTAAATATGGATTTGATATTTATTTACGTTCATATTTTAGAATTTATTTTCATGAATATGCCTAGCTAAATTTTCAACAAAGGTTAAGGATGAAACCTCATTAAAGATTAGTAATATTATTTATGAGATTGATTTTTTTTTTCCAATTGTTGATGCGTTCAATGATTTATTATTCTTGCTTCATATCAATTGAGAGGGATAAAATTCTTGATATAAATTCAATCATATTTTCATGATCTAGAATAATTTTAATCAGTTGAGATCCCAATTCATAATTTTGTTAAACATATAATTATCCGTTAATAGTTTTTTCATTATTTAGATTAAATTGCATATTTAAAATTTATTTTAGTTTTTTATTGTGATTATAGAACTTAATTTAGAACTTAATTTTTTGTACTAGATTAGAATTTATTTTAGTTTGTAAACTAGTCCCGTGCATATGACACAAATATAGATTTATCGTGGCTTTCAGGTGAAGAGATTGAAGGACATGATTGCATCTGGCTAGTTGTTTGTGGGGATTTTTCTTTCAGTTCACTTCTATGAGATCTAGTGGGGTAGGAAATTTCCTTTATGACGAGCATTTCTTTTAATTTTGGCTTTGGATTGCTAGCCGGGGAAAAGTAAAGTTGTTGCTTTTAATAACTATAATGTAGCTTTTTTGTTTGCTACTTTACTTGTTTTTTGGCAGTCTGGATAGACCAAAAAGATTCATTTTGGTGTTGTAGGGGTTGCAGTTTTTCAGGATCAAGATATTGGTTTTTTTCGAGTTTTGTGATCGTAAAGTTTGGATCACTTATGGCGTAGGTTGTTTACATGTAAAGTTGTGGTTTGCTTGGTTTTGGTTTATAAATAGGCATGTTTAGATTGGTTTTATTGATTTATTGATTTAGTTTAATGTATAGGTTGTTTTTATTTTACTGGATTTTGATGCTTGGGATGGTTTTTCTTGAATATTTGTAAATCCCATGTGTCCTGCTTGTTATCACGGTATTCCTCCGCCATAAGTGAGGACAATCAATAAAATTGGGGTACCGTCCTCTTCTTAAAAAAGAAAAGAAAAAAAAAACTTATGGCTTGTGTGCTTTCCAAACTCTGGTAATTTCCGTGGTTAAGATCATTAAGTACTACCGATTCATACTTTCATGAATTATAAATACGGATTTTTGGCAGACAATTGTGGCGACGAAAAGAGAAAATTTTGCTTTTGAGTTGTTGGTTTTCACTATCTTCACTGTATAGCAAGTTGTGGCTTGATTTCTCAGGATCAGGAACATTCATGGTGGACAAGACAATTGGTGAATTGTAACAACTTATTGCTCATTATGACGTAACCAGGATATTGTTTTGTTTTGTATAACCAGGAAGTAGCCTTTGGTTAAATTGTTCATTTTAATGTAACCAGTTGTTAATTGCAAAGTAGTGTAAAATGCAATGGTCTTTGTCTTTTTACCAGGTTTTGTATTAGTATTTGGCTATGTTTTACTGTGAAGGATTAAATATGTAGACACAGCATGCAGTCTTGGAGAGTCTGATGGGCATAGTTCACAAAAGGATACCAATAAGCTTGCAGTCTTGGAGAGTCTGATGGGCATAGTTCACAAAAGGATACCGATAAGCATGCAGTCTTGAAGTGGTGCTGCTCATCACTTCCACCACTCACTAGGTTTTTCCTTGGCTCCTTCATTCTTGGTGGCTCAAAATTAGTTGACAGTTCCTCCTCTGTCTGCAAATGGCAAAATCAATAAGAACATTGGCTCATTGATAAACAAAAAAGTGCAAATGGAAGTGTATTTACAAGATGGCCAAAGCCATGAATTTCATGTTAGTATATTTAACCAAATCCACCAAAAAATATTAAGGAGTATGCTATACCAGACTTCCGAGGAAAGGGTCAATTTTTTTCTTCATTTCCTCTGTTTCCTGAAATATGCCTTAATATTATATACCCATATCTGGCTAACTCAAGAAAATTAAAGCCCTACATAAAGACTAATAAGGCTAGCCTAGACCTCATAAACCAAACAAAGAGAAAAAGAAAAAGAAAAAATCATAGTAAATAAAATTTGAAAGAGCAAAATGCAAATAAATACAGGGCAAATTTTTAACAAACACGGAAACAGGATACAGGGATATAAAAAAATAAATAAAAATGAAGAAAAAATTTTAATAGAAAATAGTTCCAAACCAGAGAAAATACCTTCAGTTTCGCCGCCCCCCCCCCCCCCCTCCCGCCCCCGCCCCCGATAATCAATTTGGATGATGGGAAAGGTTGGAACACAGCAGAGACTAAGATATGAACCCACAATCCTCTAACCCTCCCAAAAGATAATTTCCATTAATTGTATTAGAAAGAAATCATATTTCAAATTACCTCAATTTTATTTCCTTCCATATCAGTTTTTCTCAGCAACCCACAAGAGGGTGAAGTAAGAAACAAAATAAAAATAAACCAATAGAGGAAAAAAAAAAAAAACGAAGAAATACAACTTTTTTGGCTTTTCTTATGCAAGACCTTTCTTGAAACTAAAGACAAGAAAATCATACAAGGTATAAAAAATACTAACCACATATTTTTCAAGACTTCATTTTTTTTCCCCAAAGTTTATGGTTGGCTACTCTCAATGCTTTTTGGGTGTCTGAATGTTGAGATGTTACATGTTACCTAGAAAATTAGATGTAGTGGAACTTGAATTGAAATCTCTCTCTCTCTCTCTCTCTCTCTCTCTCTCTCTCTCTCTCTCTCTCATTTTTTTGCTTAATTTCATTATGAAGAATTACTAAACTTCGTATGACAACAAAAAATCGTCATCATAATCTAAGTTACAAGAAGTGTTAAATGAGAGGTAGGGTTGAAAACCGACCGGCTCTTCAAGAATATTGAGTTAAACCGGCCGAAACCGACCGTGCATGGGGGAGAAAACCGGCCGATTCCTTTGCCGGCCGGTGCCGGCCAGTTCCGGTTTGGTAATTTGGTTTGGGCCTTGTTTTGGGCCTTTTATCCAATACATGTGTGGGCTTTTTTTTTTCTTTATATATATATATATATATGTATTTTTTTTCCTGAATTCATCATCCAATATCTTTTTAAGTTTTTGTTCTTAACTAATAATTTAATTCATCATCCAAGCTCTTGTAAATTCATCATTTATCATATTAAAAATAAATATAAATAATAAATAACTAAAGCATTCATCGTATTAACTAACTAATTACTATATTACTTACTACATAATTAAAAATAAATAAAAATAACTTCACTAGATATTTAGTATTACATATTACAAATTTGAAAAACAAGCCAAGTTGTCTTAAGCATAGTAAAAATGCAAGTAAAAAAATAACATAAATAAATGAAAACAAATTGTCTTAAAGACTTAAACATAGCAACAATGTAAAAAATTAAGAATATCGATCTTCATGTTCACTCATTATTGCTTGAAGCCTTCAATCTTCAATCGTCAATACTTGTCACGTTCGATTGTGCGGTCAACTCTATAAGAATAAATAAGAATAAAATATCAAATGTTAGTGAATTCATATTATGAAAAATATGTAAAATTAAATTACAATGAAAAAAAAAACATTACCCGACTCTACTACAAAGCTCTCCACATTATCCATAGCCTCTCGGATATCAATGGGTGTTGACGGATGCCTTAACCAATTTTGAGTGCAAATAAGTGCCTCAATAGTTCTCAGAGCCAATGAACTCCAAAAATGATCAAACACACGACCTTCTGTACTAAATGTTGACTCGGACGCAACCATGGAAATAGACATGGCCAATAAGTCTCGTGCAATCCTCGCAAGTATATGATAGGTAGCCTCATTTATTTTCCACTAAGTCAACAAGTGAAACGATGCGCTGAGTGCCTCACAACCATATGATAAATATCGATCCATTTCAGTTTTGGTAATACATGGTCCCATGGCGGAAGATGCCCTATACCACTCCTGGAACCATTTGGTCTCACGTTTGCCATCTCCTTTATTCATGGATCTAGATGTTGGAAGGGGTTGAGAAACTGGTGTACTCGTGGTGGAATCGAATGTAGCATTATACTCTGCATACAAATTTGTTAATAGCTATCTCACATTCGAAACCAACTCCTCAGCATGAAACTCATCATGAATTTTCTTCAAATGGAAAGTAAAAAGCCCTAACTTGCTTCGTGGATCAAGCACAACAGCAATTAACATGAACAAGTTCATCCTATCTAATGACCCCTAATACTTATCATATTTGGTTCTCATGTTTATGGTCATACTCCTCAAACAAGTATTAGTACTCTCGCTCAGCATAATCAATTCAGTCTGGAGATCACAAATCTCTAAAAAACTAGTGTTGGCTGTCACATATTAGGGGTGCTACCCGCACCATACGGTGCGGGGTAGACCCCCCCCCCCCCCCCCCGCGCATGGGGCAGATGTGGAAATTTTTCCCCGTCCCCCGCCCCCGGTGTGCGGGGGCGGGGTACCCCTTCCCGCATGACAGGGTACGATGTGGGGGGGCAATCCGTCCGCCCCCCCGCACCCCCTTCTAGGCCTTGGGCCCCAGAAGCATTTTCTGGGCCGAAAATGGCCCAGAAGCAATTTCTGGGCCATTTTGGGCCCAGAAACCTCAGCAATGGACAAAAAATGGCCCACAAGGTTGTATTTTTGGCCCCAAAAAAGCTTGTAGGCCATTTTCATTTTACAGCCCATAAAATTATAAGTAAAAAGAAAAAAAAATTTAAAAACCAGATAAAAAAAAAAGTGTTATGAATGGTAATTGATTTTATCGCTAATAAAAGTTACTAGTCTAAGAGTCTAATACGTAATAAACTAATAATAATAACTAAGCTATTACAAAATTGAAAGGCTAAACAATTACAAAATTACAAACATAAAAGTGTCCAAGGGACATTGTATCAACATTACAAATCATTGAATACAAAATATGAACAAATAATTAAAAAATGAATATTCTAAAGAGGCTTGTCAGATGTGGCTTGTCTTTGAGTCAAGGGGTGTGACAGTTGGGGCGGCCCGGGCTTGAGCACATTTTTATGTTACAGAGGTGCTAGACGTCTCATGTGTTACTACAAAAATTAATATTAAAATTAATAACGATGAAATGGAAATAAATATAAATAAATTAAAATAATAAAATAAAAAACAATTACCAGGTGGTCCAAATCCAGACTGATCACCACCCTCATCGGTCTCCTTAAAATCTAAAATATCCAGAACATGAATATCCTTTCCTATCGTCCAACTCTGTGTGCATATCAATGCCTCTACAGTTGTAGGAGACAATGAACTACGGAAAGGATCCAATATACGACTTTCGGTACTAAAGGCTGACTCTGAGGCAACGGTGCTAATAGGGATGGCCAAAATACAGCGGGCAATCTCAGAAATAATGGGATATTTCTTTGAGGCATTCTTCCACCATCCTAATATATCGAAATTATCATCATCATCTTGGACCATATCCACTGACAAATAGTTGTCTAACTCAGAAACCACATTCTTAGATTGATGGACTAGTGTGGAATTCTGTGCGAGTGTCTTAGTCCACGGCATTCTGTGCTTCTTTGTAGGAGGCCCGGTCACGGTGTCTGTAGAAGGCGTTGGGGTCGGTGTATGTGTCTTCGATGTAGTACTACCCTTAATTGCATTAAACTCATCATACAATTTTTTCAGGGTATCTCGAGCCAATTCACCAATAAGTTTAGTCCATACCTGATCATGAACAAGTCCCAACCCATATAACAAGCCTGAAACTTTCAGACGGGGATTAAGAATAACAGCCACATATAAGAAAATATTCATTCTAGTCAAATTTCCCCAATACTTGTCATATTTTAGCATCATGGTCACTGCCATCCCCCACATCTTTTCATTGGAACCCCTACGCATATCTTCTAATTCTTCTTTTACCCTACATATTTGTTGACAAAACCCATGGGGTGTAGGGTACAAAGAACCAAATATATTCAATGTGACATCATAAAATAATCCAA
Source organism: Carya illinoinensis (assembly GCF_018687715.1). Classification (NCBI taxonomy): domain Eukaryota; kingdom Viridiplantae; phylum Streptophyta; class Magnoliopsida; order Fagales; family Juglandaceae; genus Carya; species Carya illinoinensis. The sequence continues at coordinate 41,160,436 of NC_056766.1, read as the reverse complement.
GAAAATCAACAAAAGTAGAAACTACCACCCAATCATCATCATTAGGCTTTCGTAATCCCCCGTGCTCATCAAAGTATTTGACATATTGGATGTTTTCATCACCCAATAATTGAAAGGCTGCCTTATATTCTTGGGCCGCCTCCAACATCAAGAAGATTGAGTTTCATCTGGTAGGAACATCAGTACAAAGACCCTTCTTCGATGTTATGCCCACAGCCTTTGCAGCAACTTTGAATTTCTCCAATCTAGAATGAGGAGACCTCACCCATTTCACAGCCATTCTAACTCGTGCAACCGAGTCATCAACATCTTTCAACCCCTCAGTCACAATTAAATTCAAAATATGTGCAGCACATCTAACATGCAAATATTCACCACCCAAGAATGTCTTATTTGCATCTTTAAGATAGTTCTTTAGATATCTCAAGGCGACATCATTAGACGACGCATTATCAACTGACACAGACAAAACCTTTTCCAACCCCCACTCCTTTATTGCGGCCTCCAAGGCCTTCCCAATCGTCTCACCCTTATGATCAGTTATTTGACAAAATTTAATAATCTTTTTGTGCAGAACCCAATCAGCATCAACAAAATACACAGTCAACGACATGTAATTCATATTTTGGATAGAAGTCCAAGTATCGGTAGTGAGACAAACTACCAAACCTGCCAATTGGCCCCTCAAAACATCTTTATCACGGATGTACATCTTCTTAATATCCTTTGCCACAGTGTGACAAGAAGGAAGTACAAATCTTGGTTCCAACTCTTGGAAAAATTCTTGGAACCCTTTACCCTCCACAAACTGAAAAGGCAGCTCGTCCATGACAATCATACGAGCTAACTTCCTTCTACACTCATCGGGGTTATACTTCGTATACCCCTTCAATGTTGGCACCCCGGCCCCACTACTTCCATCCGCCATTTTAAAATCTAGTCTAGATTGACCCTTCTCTATTAAGGATTTTAAAATTGGACTCTTCTTTCATTGTTCCTCTAAATGAACCTTCAGCTGGGATGTACCATGTTTCCTATAGTGACATCCATACATTTTCCCACAATGATTACACTTAGCTTGTGGGTTGTTGGGGTCACCACCCTCTAGTTTGGTAAAGTGTTGCCAAACTATGGATACAGGTTTCTTGCCCTGTGTGGGCTTCGGGGCAGGGCAAGGTGTACTCGTTATAGGGGTAGGAGTAGGGTTAGGTTCTGGGGTAGGGGTGTTGGCTGGGACAGGCGAGCTATCACTGAAATCCGAAGACATCCCTGATTCTCCAAGACAAAAAAAAAAAAAAAAAAAATCAAAGTGCAATCCAACACAATCATCAAAAACTGCATACAAATAGTAGACCCACACATCTTTTGGATATTTTTTTTAGGGGTTTCATTGATTGAAACCCCAAAAGGCCTTTAGAAACCCCTCAATTAACATGTACGCATAAAATTATTAAAAATCATATATAATATTATAAATGAAACCCCAAAAAAAATAATTGGGTTTCGCATTGGTTTCATTGATTGAAACCCCCAAATCAATTTAGAGGTTTCATTCAATGAAACCCCAAACAAAATTAGGGTTTCAGATTGGAACCCCAATTTAATTTGGGGTTCCAATCCGAAACCCTAAATCAATTTAGGGTTTTCATTGATTGAAACCCCTAAACAATTTGTCTTTTTGTTTCCTTATAGTCAAGAATCTTCAATACTTCTTCTAAACACCGTCTAGATTCTGCATAATTTTTAGAGAGTGCAATAATAGAAATCTTAGACCCTTCAATAACTTTAAAAATTGCCGGTGAAATCTCCTCTCCTCTTTCAAGATTGTTGTCAATGTAAGTATTGATTCCCCTTTCAACCAACGCTTTGTATAGATGGGAAATAAAGTTACCGCCAACATCTTCACCTCTAAAGCTCAAGAATACATCATGATTACATGAATGGATGGGAGGAGATGAAGACGGTGAAGAAGAGGAAGAAGCTCCTAATTGAAAGGCCATGGAATTAAAAGTCCTGCTGATTTCAGTACGTATGTACGATTACCATTTATAAAGAGGTCAAAATGGTCAAATTATAGAGATAAAGTGCAGCAAAGAAAGGAGAAATTACTTGTCGGCAACTACTTCTTGTCAACCTTCAAAGTTGGAGCCACAACAATCGTCTTTAATCTGTCTTGGCACAGTGGAACAGCATCTGTAACATTTTTCAAAGAGAATATATTATGGGGTCCAATATCCTTACAAAAAAGCAGATCTGAGCCACGAGGTGGGTAAATTCTGTAGAGAGAGAGGGCGTCCGTGCGAGGGAAGAGGGAGGAGCTTCAGGATGGGGGAGGAGGAAGGGCTCGGTGGATGCTAGTGGTGGTGTGAGGTCGTGGCTGGACGCGACGATGGTGGCTCACGGCGACAGATGTGGTGGATGTGCACAGAGGATCTGTGAGACAGAGAGCATGCCAGGAAGGAAGAGGGGGCTGCGTCAGCGTGTGGACGAGAGGAAGGAGGTGGTGGCAGCGGCGAGGTTCTGACTGGCGGTGGCTGGAGGCGACGATGGTAGCTCACGACGGCAGATCCAGTGGCTGTGCACAGGGGATCCGTGAGAGAGAGAGTATGAGAGGGAGGAAGACACGGAGAGAGGAGAGGGAATGAAAGATAATCCGTAACGATGAAATTAGGGTTTTTAGTGATTAAAATGACGCCGTTTTGCATTTGGGATGGGCGGGCTGGGCCTCTTTGTGTCTAAAATGATGGGATTTTGATTCTTTGGTTATTGGGCTAATGGCTGATTCCCGACCTACATGAATTGGGCCTTTTTTTTTTTTTTGGTTGCAAATTAAAAAAAAATATATTGTTATATATTTGTTTACCTAGTTACTAGAACATAGTTCTTTTTAATTTTTTCACTTAACATATGAATTCTACATAAAATTGTATTAAAAATTTAAAATATAAAAAAATAAGATTTATATTTTTGTAAAGTTTTATTTGTTTTAATTTATACGTTAATAATTATTACAAATTTAATAATAATGTTTATAAAAAATTTTGAATTAACTACTGTCTTATGTAAAAATATAAAAGATGATGCTTCAGTTGGAGCTGGGCGCTCGATAGGCGAAAATGGGAAAACAAATCACAAATGGGCTAGATTGGAATATAGAAGAAAATTAAAAAAATAATTTTAAAAAATTTTTGAACATTAGATGTTATTACAAATACTTACTACTTAGGAGTTAGGACATACAAAAATGTTAGGCAAAAATACTATTCCTCTAAAATTTGCATTTAAAATACATACCATCATGTACATAAATTAAAATAAAATAAAAATTATTTTATTTTTTTAATTGAACACAAACTAAAATTAACATGTTTAGTTTAGGTAGAGATCTCGTAATAGTAAAGTTTAAAAATTAATTAATATGGTTTTTTCTTGTTTATTTTATTTTATTTTCATTTCAAAAAATTTTAAAGTATATCAAATCAAGTCATTTGAGTTTATAAATTATGTGATTTCTTTATAAATTTAACAGTTCAAAAAAATATATCATGATATCTTATTGGAAAATATCGAAATAAATCAATAGTAATGATTATTTAGACACAAAACCATATTGTTGAAATACTTTGTTTGGATTTGAAGATCATCTCAACTCATCTCACTATTATTCACTACTATTCATAAATTTTAACTAATAAATCTTGGTACTATTTACAAACTATTTTAACTCATCTCATTTTTGAATTCAAAAAAAACATAAATGGTGATAAAATATGATTCACTTGAAAGCTTTCAAAATATTATTGTAGCTTTCTGAATTCACTTATGGATAGAGTTCACACTACTAGTAATTTATTAGTTAATTTATTTTCATTTTAATATTTAAATATGTCTCAACCTCTGAGACTCGTCCTGTAATCGTGAATGTCTCCTGGGAAATCTCTGAACTAGCCAATCCGGTCTATTTATATATATTTTTTGAATATATGTATATAAAACCTCGCCATTTCACTTAAATGAGTGAAACGGCATCGTTTTAGGGTCTAGAAGTTAAAAAAATATATGTGATAGAAGGGCGTTTTAAGCAAAGCGGCGCATTTTCAAAATGAATTAATAACCCCCCCACCCTTTTCTTCTTCCTCATGTCGTCTTCCTCCTCTCTACAACTTTTTTCTTCTTCCATGGTAGACGACGGCACGACGCTTCTTCTTTCTTTTTCTGTTCCTCCTCCTTTACAGAAGACGCTGACGGTGGACCGAATACCGCACCGACGCATGTCGAGACATAAATGATTGGTTTTTTTCTCCAAACTCACATTTTCGACCAATTCAATAGACTCATGACAGATGTCGATGGTGTCTCAGTTTGGTGCTGAAACCAACGCCAAACCCATCAATGTACAGCCCTAGCAGAGAGGGCCAGAAGGTAAAGTAGATTTGACGATCATGACGAGGACTGTACAATAATAACGCATGACAACTTTACAAAAAGGGAGCGCCTAGGAATCGGATGAGGTGAAATCTAAATTTTACACCCTTCAATAGCAAACAACCACGTCAGCTCTTTTTTTTTTTTTTGTTACGATGGATGCAAATGCAACGAATCTCAAGTTCTGTCAAGACCATCCTCTCAAGCACTCTCTCCCCTCTCGTTGCTCGCTCTCTCTCACTCTCCTCAAAAACAGCTCGTCGGTCACTTAAGGTTAAATCTCAACTTTTGAATAGACTTAAAGATAAACTTAAATTTAACAATATGAAAAATGTTGTATAAAAATGGCGTGTGAAGAAAATGTTTAGATGTCAAGAAAATGTGTGTTAGAAAAAGGAATTGAAGTTGCAAAACTAGATTTTGGATAAGGATTTCGTATTCAAATTTCGTATTTTTTTTTTTTTAGTTATTTCCTTTGGTTTTCTTCATAGGTATTCAAAAATTTTCTTTGATTTTCTCAATATCCAAACCAATGACAAGTAGAAAAACCAAGAATTAAAGAGGACCTATGATGAGGTGAAAATGAAAAAAAAAAAAAAAATCGTTTCCATTTCTTTTCTCTCTCCTTCTGACTAAAAAAGAAATCCAAACGATGTAAGAAATTTTAACACATTACTGAGAATAAACAGGACCAGATGAGAGAAAAGTGCTAACAAAACCCAAAAATTAATAAATTAGCTAATAAGCATATAAATATCGTGAACCCACTCTTGGATTCCTTTATCTCACCTTACAACAAAGACATTTACAAACTTGGAGAGAACATGGATGAGCTGAAAATTATAGTAAAATTGGGCAACATTTACAGTGTACATGGACACGGAAGAGAGATGCAAAATCTTCTTTCTTTATTTCTTTGGAAAGATAGAACTGATTCGGTGATGCGGATGAGCTGTGGAGTGAATAGCTTGTTATTGAAATTGTCGGCCTCTTGATTTTAGTTTAATTTTGGGCCATAATCCTATGCATCTCATTTGTTTCTAAAAAGATTACAAGGCTAATGTGTCAATCTGTTATTAGGTGGTATAAAGCAAGCTTTTACACCAAATCCGGTTTGAAGGTTCTCTCTTACAAAATGTAAGACCTTATGCATTCGCCAAGATAATCATAAATTACCAACTATATTATAATTTAACTATTATTATATATTAAAATATTAATATTTTTACTTTAATTCAAAATTTCTATACTTACAACTGTTCAAAATAAATAAAATAATAATTCCTTTATAATTAATTGTAAATAAATTGTAGTATAGTTATTCTTATAATGCTGTTCTTTTATCAACAGCATCGACTACAAATATTTTCACCCACTTTCACTTGGCTTTGAGTTCTCCACCGAGATTCTAACATTAAAAAAATATTTATATTTTAATGAGAAATATATATAAAATAAATTTATAAATTAAAATAATATAAAAAAATTATTTTTATCATAAAATCAATCTTATATATAGTATAAATTATAGCAATTTAATAATTTAATTATATCAACAGCAACTTTTATTTCCATATATTCTTAATTTGAAAAACAAAGAAATTTGAGATATATTACAAAATTATAACTTTACGCACCAAAATTACTAAGTGTAGTTTTAAATCGTCAAGTTAAGGCCTTTTGACCTCTATTTATATAGATCAACACTGTGTTCAAAGTTTACTTGCACAAGTGGCTTTTTCTTCTTGATAATATCTGCACGTTATTGATTACTTTGTTTTGGGATACATTCTTCTGTAGTCAATGATATATATTTCATGAATCAAATTAAGGGTCCAACTATATATAACGATTTCTCGGTTAGTTTTAAAAAACAACCTAATTCCCAATGAAAATGCAACCCCTTTGTCTAAAATCTTTTTAAAAGAGGCAGAGTGGGTTCTCACTTTTTTTTCTTAAATCTTGGAACTCAAAAAATTAAAAAGATTATTTCGAAACTTTCCAATAAGATATCATGATATTCCTTCTTTTTTTTAAAAAAAAGAAATCACTTTGTATTCATATTCAACTTCTATCAGTATCAGTATACATTTTGTCTATGAGCAGCTGGTTAGAAACCAATTCTGGCCCCTCCTCTATCCAATACACATCATCATCCCTAAACATAGCCATTTTAGTCAATTGATGAGCTACCTCATTACCCTCCCTATGAACAAAACCCACCTCCCACCTGTTATACATTTTCAGTTTCTGCTGTAGGCCTTCCACCAAGTGACCAAACTTTGAATCATCCATCTCATATTTCTTTACTGCATCTATTACACACTTAGCATCCCCTTTAAACACTACACCCCTTAATCCCAAATCCTCACACAGAACCATAGCTTCCCAAAGAGCAGTACATTCTGCAACAAAAGCATGGCAACTGTATGACCTTTTAGCACACTTTGCAGTAAAAACATCTCCATTACAGTCCCTTATAACAACCCCAATTCCCATACTCAGAGAGGTCACACTAAGAGCTGCATCAAAGTTAGCTTTGAGTTGCAAACCCACTGGTTTCTTCCATCCCTTCCCTTTCCCACTCCCTACATTAACTTTTTTCTGCTCAATCTCACCCTCCAACCTTCTTTGTGCTAGCTTGAAATTTTCATATCCCACCAATGACATCTGCATCACAGTAGCTGGACCCAACACCTGCTTATCAAAAATGGCTTTGTTTCTACGGTGCCATATATTTATCAACATAATAACCATTTTCTTAACATTCTCAGTTGTAAGTTTACAAAACATCTCATCCCAAAGTTGAAAAACATCCTTCACCCCAACTCTCCATTTCTGAACATGACTCCCCTCCTCTGCCCACACATCAGAGGCTGCTGGGCACCACCAAAGAGCATGCATTACAGTTTCTTCATCTTGCTCACAAATAGGGCATATTGCTTCCTCTACTATCCTTCTCTTTCTTCATGATATTCTTTCTTGGAGACATGATATATCTGGTTTTATTTATTTGAATTTTTAAGTTTATAAAAAAATTCTCCACTCATAAATTAATATGATTTGATGTAATAAATTAGAATTTTATTAAATTAAAACTAAAGTAAAAGACACTATATAATTTCATATCCAACAAGAAATTATATATTTTAGTTTGTAAACTTTATTATTATGAGATTTATATCTTAACTATATATATATATATATATTTAATTTTTTACAGTAAATGAATTTAATTTTGATCTAGAAAAAACTATATTTTTTTATTTAAATTTTATCATTTAGTGTCATACATTTTGATGCAATGCATTGAAGATTATTCATTTAATTAGAAACATATATGATTAGAAAAGATTAAAAATAAAAAGAAGAACAATATTTCAAATTTTAAAATATCCTTTACACCATTAAATAGATTAAAAAATAAATAATAAATTATCGACCTCGAGAAGAGGCCCACCACCGTGCGTACTGAAGAAGTTTGGCCGCGTTAATCTTTGACCAAGGCATACGCTTTCTTGTACAGCTGTCACGCGTTCTTTACGCCAACAAAAGGAAGTTTTATGGTTGTTGCCAAGAAGTTGCCGGGAAGTTTCTCTTCTCTTACCAACTTCTGAGATATCTATGTATGGGGGAATCAAATTGAGATGAAGATCTGACATCGGGGAAATTGGTGAAGCCCTGTGTATCCTATTCGACGTGCACGTAATTGCCGAGAAGTTGCCGACCTTATGTACATGGTATATATTTTGCGGCAGCTTTGAAAAGAGATAAGAAACTAATTTAATTCTGATCCTGTCATTTTATATCAATATACATGTCGTACATCTTGATGGAGTGCATGCATTTGAGTGATTATTTATTTAAGAGGGATGCTATATATCATCCCACACCACACATTTTATATATTAAAATATTATTTTTTATTTTTTATTTCATTTTATTCTTATTAAACTAATTGAATTATTCTATTCATTTTATTCTTGTGGCCGCGTTCCTTCTATGACCAACGCACTTACGCTTTTTGTAAAGAATTAGCTGTCATGTGAGAAGAGGCCCACCACCAGAAGTTGCTGAAGAAGTTTGTGGCCAATCCTTAGAGCATTGACAATGACTTATTCATCTTTATATTTATATAATATCTTTTTAAATTGGTCTATATTAAATTATGTATCTTCAAAATTTTACATAATTATGAATAGTGTTTATTCAAGTTTGAAGAACCACAATTCACTCTTCAAATATTATTAAACTATTTTTTTCTCTCCTACCCATTAAAATCAATTTTGTGAAATTTGTATTAATATGATTTTAATATATTAAGTTTATATTAAGTTAATGATACAAAATGTTTTTTTTAATATATATTAATATTTATTGATAAAAGTAGTCATTTTGATATATAAAATTGATAATATTTAGATATATGGAATTTATATTTTTGAGCACATTGTGTTAATTGTAAAATATATAAAAATAATAATTTTAAGAAAAATATAAAAAAATAATAATATTTTATTGTTATTTGGTTCAAAAATACATAATCCAATGTGGGGGTTTTTCTTTATATATAAAATTAATTTTCAAAAATTATGATTTTGAAGATGCATGTAAAGAAGAATAATGATATACTTACCACTCTTTTATTACTATTTTATTATTTTTTTAATTTTTTAATTTTTTTTAAAATTTTTCTTTTACTTAATGATTAAGCGAGTGATTATCACTAAAATTATATATTTTTTAAATTTTTTCTTAATGGCTAAGGATGTTAAAAAACATTTAAAAGAAAATGATAAAAAAATAAATACACTACAAGTGGTAAAATAGTGGTGAAAAAGTGATAAGTGTATCATTATTTATACGTGGTTTTATTTATTTGAATTTCTAAGTTTATAAAAACAAATCTCCACTTATAAATTAATATGATTTGATGTGATAAATTAAAATTTTATTAAATTAAAACTAAAGTAAAAGATACTATATAATTTCATATACAACAAAAACTTATATATTTTAGTTTGTAAACTTTATTATTACGAGATTTATATTTTAACTATATTTTTTTTATTTTTTGCAGTAAATGAATTTAATTTTGAACTAGAAAAAACTTATTTTTTATTTAAATTTTATCATTTAATGCGATTTGATGTAATGTATTGAAGATTATTCATTTAATTAGAAACATATATGATTAGAAAAGATTAAAAATAAAAAGAAGAACAATATTTCTAATTTTAAAATATCCTTTACACCATTAAATAGATTAAAAAATAAATAATGAATGATCGACCTCGAGAAGAGGCCCACCACCGTGCGTACCGAAGAAGTTTGGCCGCGTTAATTTTTGACCAAGACATACGCTTTCTTGTACAGCTGTCACGCATTCTTTACGCCAACAAAAGGGTGTTTTATGATTGTTGCCAAGAAATTCTCAGGAAGTTTCTCCTCTGACCCACTTCTGAGATACTTATATATGGGGAATCAAATTGAGATAAAGATCTGACATCGGGAAAATTGGTGAAGCCCGGTGTGTCCTATTCGACATGCACGTAATTGCCGATAAAATGAGTTATGTATGTGTGTTTGTCTATATGATGTTAAAGCGAATTTTATGAAAAATATTGAGATAATTACGGCAACGATAAAGATATCATACCACCATATTAAATTCACCTAAAATTTATTGGAGAAACTGAGAACATGAAAAATTCAAATCTAAATCTAAGAATAGATAAAAAAAACTTTAAATATGTAGTAATTTTTAGTTTCAATTTGTTTCTAGATATAAAGACACACAAATACTCTTCAATTATAAGTTTCAATTTTCACATATATATATATATATTAATGCATGCTGATACGGACGTATTTTGTACCCTAGCCTGCAAATGGTCCCTACCAACCTGCAACACAAAGATAAGGGGGATTTGGTGTGGTGGGAGAGACCTCTAATGTCTAAGATATCATGATATTCTTTCTTGGACTTTTTTTTTTTTTTTTTTTTCTTGGACATTATATACGTGGACTTTTTTTTTTCTTGGACTTTTTTTTTTGGACCTCTAATGTCTAATGTCTAAGATATCATAATAATAATAATAATAATAATAATAATAATAAATGATGAAGAGCCCACCACAGTGCGTACTGAAGAAGTTTGGCCGCGTTAATCTTTGACCAAGACATATGTTTTCTTGTACAGCTGTCACGCATTATTTACATTAAAATATTATAAAATTATTTTAATTATAAAATAAATTTAACATATGATTTATAAATTTAAATTGACACCTAATTTCTTAGAAAATAAATGACTGATACCGAGAAAATGAATGTCAAGTATATCTAAGAGTTTTATTATAAAAAAGTAAAGTTTTGTACTAATTTGTGAATTAATATTAATTTTTTAAAATTTATTATTTTTTTAAAATTTATAAATCTCATAAAATTAAAAATTATATTTTAATTTTATGATATTTATATGTTAACTATATTTTTATTTATTTTTTGCAGTAAATGAATTTAACTTTGATCTAGGAAAAATTTATTTATGATTAAATTTTATCATTTAATGCGATTTGATGTAATGTATTGAAGATTATTCATTTAATTAGAAACATATATGATTAGAAAAGATTAAAAATAAAAAGAAGAACAATATTTCTAATTTTAAAATATCCTTTACACCATTAAATAGATTAAAAAATAAATAATGAATGATCGACCTCGAGAAGAGGCCCACCACCGTGCGTACCGAAGAAGTTTGGCCGCGTTAATTTTTGACCAAGACATACGCTTTCTTGTACAGCTGTCACGCATTCTTTACACCAACAAAAGGGTGTTTTATGATTGTTGCCAAGAAATTTCCAGGAAGTTTCTCCTCTGACCCACTTCTGAGATACTTATATATGGGGATTCAAATTGAGATAAAGATCTGACATCGGGATAATTGGTGAAGCCCGGTGTGTCCTATTCGACATGCACGTAATTGCCGATAAAATGAGTTATGTATGTGTGTTTGTCTATATGATGTTAAAGCGAATTTTATGAAAAATATTGAGATAATTACGGCAACGATAAAGATATCATACCACCATATTAAATTCACCTAAAATTTATTGGAGAAACTGAGAACATGAAAAATTCAAATCTAAATCTAAGAATAGATAAAAAAAACTTTAAATATGTAGTAATTTTTAGTTTCAATTTGTTTCTAGATATAAAGACACACAAATACTCTTCAATTATAAGTTTCAATTTTCACATATATATATATATATATTAATGCATGCTGATACGGACGTATTTTGTACCCTAGCCTGCAAATGGTCCCTACCAACCTGCAACACAAAGATAAGGGGGATTTGGTGTGGTGGGAGAGACCTCTAATGTCTAAGATATCATGATATTCTTTCTTGGACTTTTTTTTTTTTTTTTTTTTCTTGGACATTATATACGTGGACTTTTTTTTTTCTTGGACTTTTTTTTTTGGACCTCTAATGTCTAATGTCTAAGATATCATAATAATAATAATAATAATAATAATAAATGATGAAGAGCCCACCACAGTGCGTACTGAAGAAGTTTGGCCGCGTTAATCTTTGACCAAGACATATGTTTTCTTGTACAGCTGTCACGCATTATTTACGTTAAAATATTATAAAATTATTTTTATTATAAAATAAATTTAACATATGATTTATAAATTTAAATTGACACCTAATTTCTTAGAAAATAAATGACTGATACCGAGAAAATGAATGTCAAGTATATCTAAGAGTTTTATTATAAAAAAGTAAAGTTTTGTACTAATTTGTGAATTAATATTAATTTTTTAAAATTTTAAAATTTTTTTAAAATTTATAAATCTCATAAAATTAAAAATTATATTTTAATTTTATGATATTTATATGTTAACTATATTTTTATTTATTTTTTGCAGTAAATGAATTTAACTTTGATCTAGGAAAAATTTATTTATGATTAAATTTTATCATTTAATCCAATTTGATGTAATGCATTGAAGATTATTCATTTAATTAGAAACATATATGATTAGAAAAGATTAAAAATAAAAAGAAGAACAATATTTCTGATTTAAAAATATCCTTTACACCATTAAATAGATAAAAAAAATACTAATAATAATGAGTGACTGACCTCGAGAAATGGCCACCGGCTCTGCCTGGACTTCGTGACTTGAATACTTGTTTCGAGTTTTATGGCATGGGTTCGAGAGTTGGTGAGAGAGACCTCGAGAAATGGCCCACTACAGTGCGTACTGAAGAAGTTTGGCAGCGAAGAATCTTTTGACCAAGACATACGTTTTCTTGTACAGCTGTTACGCGTTCTTTACTCCAACAAAAGGGATTTTTTTCGGTTTGTAGTTTTCTCAAATAATATAAAAAAAAAAAATAGAGGGAGGATGAAGAATAAATAAGAAAAAAATTAATTTTTTAAAATTATAAAATTATTTTTATTATAAAATAAATTCAACATATGATTTAGAAATTTAAATTGATACCCACTTTCTTGAAAAATGAATGACTGGTATCGAGAAAATAAATGTAAAGTATAACTAATTGTAAATATATGGTCGAGAAATATTTATATTTTATCAAGCGAAGTTTCCGGCACAAGTGGCTTTTTCTTCCTGAGAAAAAGGATCCATAATATCTGGATGTTATTGATATCTTCATTTATGTCTAATTTGAATTTAGAAATAAGATGAATTTAAATAGTTTATAAATAATAACAAGATTTGTGAGTTAAAATTTATTAATAATAGTGAGATGAGTTGAGATGATCTTTAAATTTAAATAGAATATTTCAGCAATATGATTTTATGTCTAAACAATCATTACTGATGAACTATTTCGATATTTTTCAATAAGATATCATGATATATTTTTTTTTTTGAGCTGTTGAGTTCATAAAAGAAATTAAATGATTTAATATGAAAATAAAATAAAAGAAACAAGAAAAAACCATATTAATTGATTTTTAAACTTTATTATTACGAGATCTCTACCTAAACTAAACATGTCAATTTTAGTTTGTGTTCAATTAAAAAATTAACTTTTTATTTTAATTTATGTAAATGATAGTATATATTTTAAAATAAAATTTTTATTTTAAAATGTCCTAATTTACACCATTAAATAGTTAAAAATAATAACAAATGATTTGAGTTCGAGAACTAGAAAGAGTAGACACAGCACCATGAGTAAAAAAGACGTAGCTGAAGTCAAGAGTAGGATGGCTTCATGCTTTTTTGTAAGGATATTGGACCCCATAATATATTATATTATCTTTGAAAAATGTTACAGATGTGGGAACAGCATCTTTGCTAAAATATAGTATAGTGACTTTGAAGGTTGACAAGAAGTAGTGGCCGACAAGTAATTTCTCCTTTCTTTGCCCCCCCTTTATTTTCTATAATTATTTATTTGCCATAACTAGCATTGCTCTATAAATCGACCTCTTTGTAAATGGTAATCGCACATACGTACTGAGATCTCAATATGACTTCTAATTCCATGGCCTTTCAATTTGGAGCTTCTTCCTCTTCTTCACCCTCTTCATTTCCTTCCATCCGTATATGGAATTATGATGTATTTTTGAGCTTTAGAGGTGAAGATGTTCGTGATAACTTTATTTCCCATCTACACAAAGCTTTGGTTGAAAAGGGAATCAATTCTTACATTGACTACAATCTTGAAAGAGGAGAGGAGATTTCACCAGCACTTTTCAATGCTATTGAAGGGTCAATGATTTCTATTATTGTACTGTCAGAAAATTATGCCGGATCTAGATGGTGTTTAGACGAGCTATTGAAAATTTTTGACTGCAAGGAAATAAAAAAACAAATTGTTCTGCCAGTATTTTTTCAAGTAGATCCATCGGAAGTACGGCATCAAAAAGAAAATTTTGGAAAATCTTTTGATAAACTTGGAGATAAGGTCAAGGATGACGCAAAGATGGTGAAATGGAAGAAAGCTTTGGAAAAAGTAGCCGATTTAGCTGATTTCCGTTTCCCGTCAGCGAACTTCAGGTAAGTTTTACGAATATGTACTTTCCCTCATGTGTATGCGCATGCTATATTTGGGATATTTATGAGGAAAATTGAGATAAATATTGCAAGATCTGACATTGGAAAACACCATACAAAAGGAAAATAATTTGATATTTATGATTATTTTTGGCATTGAATAGTTATATGCAAGACGTAGTCAAATTTTAGAAGTCTTTTGTGATTCTGGGGTTAAATATCTACTACCACTACCAAGAAGCTCCTCCTACATGCAACGCTGTATCCACTTCTTTAAACTTATACAAGGAGCTCCATCATCATCCACAATCTATCTGCAATTAGTTATACTTTATATTTAAAATGACTTCTTCCAATGCATCACCGGGACTCCTCTCCTCTGCTTCTACCTCCAATTCAGCTTCTTTACCCTCTCAATAATTTATGTGTATGATATGGTTAGAGAGAGAGAGAGAGAGAACCAGACCAAAGGACCCCAAACGACACACATTGTTGTCAATCAAGCTGTTTTTTTTTTTTTTTTTTTTTGTATTTTCGTATATTTTAATTGAAGTAAAATAATATATATGCCAAAATAAAGTAACATATACGTCATAATAACATGCATGCCAAAATAAAATTATTTTCGTTTGGTTGTATTTTCGTATATTTTAATTGAAAGATTATTTTATGTAATATAATTAATGGCTCTGTTGTATTAATTTTAACGTATTTTTTGTTGTATTATTTTATAATTTATAAGTTGTGAAATTTATTTTGATGTTCTTTTTTTATATTAATTATTGTTTTACATTTAAATTACTCTTTATTTTAAATTATTTTATTATTAGATTTAATTATTTTATTTTATTAATATTAAACTGTAGTGTTTTTATTTAGTTTTTATTTATTTTTATTGTACATTTTTACTTTGTTAGATTTCTATTTTTGGGTCAACTTTGATTTAGTAGATTTTTTCTTTATTTTTGGATCAAGTCGTTTTAGTTTTCGGGCTCAGCCCGTGTACCTTAAGCCCAGGCCCCTTATTCTTTTAAAGGGCGCTGTTTTGGTTCATGACCCTAGCTCTTTTATTCTAATTTTTCCTTTTTCACATATATATTAATGCATGCTGATACGGACTTATTTTGTACCCCCGCAAATGACCACTATCTAGCAACCTGCAACGCAAATAGACCTCTAATGTTTAAGTAGTGAGAATTGCATATATAATTAATAATTAATAATTCAAAATATATTTTAAAAAGCAACCTAATTCCTAATGAAGATCAACCCCTTGGTCTAAATTAAATTGTCACATCATTTCTAATAATATATAGTCAATAAGTCAAAAGGGACACGAGCAACAATATTTCTCTTAGATTCAAAATGTACGTTCTAATTAATTTACAGCATTAAAGAGTTAAAAAGTAGTAATGAGGATTGATTGACCACAACAAGTGGCCGACCACCTCCGATGGGTAAAAAGTAAGTACTTGCTGAAGAAGTTTGTGGCAAATGCTTCAATGGTAAAGAATTAGCTGTCACGCGAGAAGAGGCCCACAACACTTATGAAGCAAAATGAACAATTGGACAGAATTCGTCAAACACTCCACGAGGCACTCGACCACATCACAAAATTACACAACGCATCCCAACACTTCACATGGAACTGTCAGCCACATCACAACTACATATATCACCCCCAATAAACATCCACAAGACATAACTTCACATATTACAATTCACAATTTCCATCAACAATGATTTTTAAGGTTAGTCCGAGAGTCACTTACACACGGAGGGGAAAATCTATGGATGATCACAAGCGTCCCGAGCTCAGAGCGAGATAGAGGAGAAACTGAGAGGGTGAGACAGAGAGTAAGGGAGGGGAAACCAAGAGGGAAGGCAGAGCTGGGTGGCCGTTAGCTTGAGAGAGAGTGTGATGGAGACAGAATGAGAGAGACAGAGTGACGGAGACAGAGGATGGAGGAGGAAAAGTGAGAGACGGCAGGAGGAGAAGTACGCAAACTAGAGGTGGTAAGAGTGGCTGGCGGCCCAAAAATTTTAGAGAGAGAGACTGACGGAGACAGCGAGGGAGAAATAGAGAGGGAAGGAGAGGGGAGTTAGGGTTTGCGTGAAATGGGACAAAACGGCACCGTTTTGAGGAGATGGGCAGGCCTTCTCTGAAGGATTTGGGGCCTTAGTTGTGGGCTGGAAAGCCCTCAACTCTAAAAATTGTGTTCATATTGATGTTTGTTTACGTAATAACACTTTTCACACTCAAACTACGGTTTTTTTCTTACCATAAACCCTAAGATATTGCATACATTTATGATTTACCCATTAAATTGGTCAAGCGGCACATTCTTGATATTTATGGTCAAATTAATTTGGAAGGTATAAACTAATTAAAATTTATCTGTAATTTAGAATGCAAATTAATACTTTACAAAACTTTAGCATGGTTTAAATTGAATATGGGTGGTATTTTTTTAACACATAAATGTCAGGTACTAAAAAAAATTACTACAACGATTAAAGAAAACAATGAACAAAGAATGACGACCTACATGGCTTTGGTTCTCCACTATTTTGAAAGTCCCATTTATTTTCCCTTTTTCTTAGTCTTGAATTTGATAAAGACGATCTCTACACCTTCTTCGATCACCACTTACGATGATAGTTTTAGTATAGTACTTCAGCTAGCCATGCGAATTGTTACACTTTCAAAATTTATATGTTTTTAACGATTGCTAGTTCAGAAAGATTGATATTTATCGTCTAGAGTGTGTAAGTTTCATGCACTCTTTTTCAAAAAAGTAGATTAATTTGGGCCCCTCATGTAAGAATTATTTTATTAATGATAAATTTCACATTTTTTCAAATTGAGTGCGTGAAGTTTGCACAACTTAAGATTATTCTAGCATTACTCTAATGAGAATAAAATTAACTTGTGCCTCGCCAATAACGTCATTTATTACATGAGAATAAAATTATGCGTAAATCATGTTCCCATGTCTTTTAACATGAGAAAGTCAAATTCATGAATTTTCTTTTAATCCTTTTGCATTGGCAAGAACGAATCTAAATTTATTGAAGAAATTGTTCAAGAGGTCTCAAAAATAGTACTAAATCGTACATATTTGCATGTTGCTGAGTATCCAGTGGGAATAAACTCTCGTGTAGAAGATATTAGTGAGCGATTATGTATTGAGGAGAATGACATACGCATGATAGGGATTTTTGGTGTTGGTGGAATTGGGAAAACAACTATTGCAAAAGAGATGTATAACCGCATTACTGATCAATTTGAAGGCAGCTGTTTTCTTGCAAATGTTAGAGAATCTTCAAAAGAAAATCAAGGTGGTCTCGTAAAGTTCCAAGAGACAATTCTTTCTGACATTCTTAAAGATTCAAGTTTGAAAGTTAGTAATGTCGATCAAGGAATCAATTTGATAATGAAGAGACTTTGCCATAAAAGAGTTCTTTTGGTTCTTGATGATGTTGATTGTTTGGACCAATTAAAAAAATTATGTGGAGGATGCAATTGGTTTGGTTCTGGTAGTCGAATCATCATAACAACAAGGGATGAGGGTTTACTAACTAAGCATAGTGTTTATCTCAAATATCGTATGAAGGAAATGGATCACCATGAAGCTCTTCAGCTCTTTAGCCAACATGCTTTCAAAAGTGACAGACCTGATGATGCTTTTGCGGATGTCATAAAACTTGCACTAAAGTGTGCTGACGGCCTTCCACTCGCTTTACAAGTGATAGGCTCAAATCTATATGGAGAAGATATACATTTTTGGAAAAGCGAATTGGAAAAGTACAAAAGAATTCCAGAAGAAAATATCCACAAAAAACTCAAAATAAGTTATGATGGATTAGATTATCATACAAAAAAGATTTTTCTTGACATTGCATGTTTCTTCAAAGGAGAATACAAAGATTATGTCACTAAAATATTGGATGGTTGTGGTTTCTTTGCCGATGCCGGTATCAAAAAGCTCAATGATAAATGTCTCATAACTATTGATAAATATGATCTACTGTGGATGCATGACTTAATACAAGATATGGGTAGAGAAATTGTTCGACAAGAATCACCTGAAGAACCTAGCAAGCGCAGTAGATTATACTTTCACGAAGATGTTTGGGAAGTACTTAAAGAAAATAAGGTAAGATTTTCCCTAGAAATATAATTTTACTTTCGAGTTTTCTTTTTTCTCAATTGAAGCTACTATTAAATTAAAAGAATTGGATCCAGAAATACATATAAATTAATATAGATACATACGTATCCTACACATGAAATATTGTCTCAATGTTGTAAATAAAGTAATTTTAATAAAGAAGTAGAAATAAAATCATCAAAGCCAATTGCCTTTTCCCCATTTTTTTCAAAAGGCAAAATGCTATGATTATCTAATCCACTTTTAGTATTTTAAACTGAGTGATAGGTCTTAAAAGCAAGTGTTTAATTATAGGGTATTTATCTTTGATTTTTGATAGAACACTTGTGCATTCTTACATTAGGGAATAGATCAAATTGAAGGCATATTGATAGATCTGCCTCGGGAGGACAGCATGACACAATTGAGTACTAAGGTGTTTGCAAACTTGAAAAACCTCAGAATATTTATAAACCGCAATGCAAGTTTTTGTGGCGGATTGGAGTATCTCTCTAATAAGTTAAGAGTTCTTGATTGGCCTCTATGCCCTTTGGAGTTTTTGCCATCTACTTTTCATGGAGAGAAACTCATTGTTTTAAAAATGCAAGGAAGCAGGATTAGAGATTTAGGCACGAGATTGCCATATAAGATAAGTATTTTTATTTTTTATATGTCAATCTGTCTTACTTTAAAGGTATGCTGCAAATTTTCTTTAACAATTAATATATTTCCTTTGTTTTATTTTTTTAAACAGAACTTAACAAGTATAGATTTCAGTGGATCTGAATACTTGACAAAAATATCAGATCTTTCAAGTTGCTCAAATCTAAAGGAGTTGATTCTTAATGGATGTGAAACTTTAGTTAAGGTTCATGATTCTGTTGGATTTTTGGATAAGCTTGTTGAATTAGGATTTTATAATTGCTCCAGTCTGAAGTATTTGCCAAGAAGCTTTAAGTTGCAATCTCTAGAATTACTTGAACTTAGAGGTTGTACAAGCCTTGAATACTTTCCTGAAATTGAGTGTGAAATGGAACATTTGAAATGTATCCAGTTAGATAGCACCGTAATACAAGAGCTACCTTCATCCATTACATATCTCACTGGGCTCAAGCAGTTTGTTTGGAGATGGTGCGAAAGCCTTGGGTGTCTTCCAATAGACATTTTTCAGTTGGAATGTCTAGAGGAAGTTGATGTCTTTTATTGTCCAAATTTTGTAAATTTTGGAAAGGAGGTGGGTCAAAATGGACAATCCATGCCATGTACTCAAGCATTGCTCCCATTGCCGCCTCCAAAATCAAATTTCAATTTGAAGAAATTAAGTTTTTCACGTAGTGGTATTGTTAGCCTTCCTCCATGGATAGAAGGACTTGCTGGATTATCTCACCTTGATTTGGAAGGCTGCGAGCAACTTAAAGAAATTTTACAACTTCCACCAAATATAAAAGTGGTAGATGCTCGAAGATGTATAAGATTAGTTGAGGTTCATGATTCTATTGGATTTTTAGATAAGCTTGTTGAATTGAGATTGAAAGGATGTTACAGCCTAAAGAATTTGCCAAGAAGCTTCAAGTTGAGATCTCTAGAAGTGCTTGAACTTGAAGGTTGTACAAGCCTTGAATACTTTCCTGAAATTGAGTGTGAAATGGGACATTTGAAATGTGTCCGGTTACATAGCACTGTAATACAGGAGCTACATTCATCCATTACATACCTCACTGGCCTCAAGGAGTTATATTTGAGAGGGTGCAAAAGCCTTGTGCGTCTTCCAATAAACGTTTTTCAGTTGGAAAGTCTATGGGCAGTTAACATCACTAATTGTCCAAATCTTGTAAATTTTGAAAAGGAGGTGGGGCAAAATGGACAATCCATGCCATGTACACATGAAAATGAAATTTCATCAAGTATGGAGTTGTTCCCATTACTGCCTCCCGAATCAAATTTATCTCGGACATTTAATTTCTCATCTAGTTTGAGTTATTTAACTCTATCTAATAGTGGTATTGTTAGGCTTCCTCCATGCATCGAAGGACTTGTTGGATTATGTGACCTTGATTTGGAAGACTGCATGCAACTTGAAGAAATTCTACACCTTCCACCAAATATAGAATATGTAAATGCTCGACGATGTGTGTTATTGGAACGCTTTTCTCATTTATCAACAAAATCTCCATTCGGTATACCCGACTTAAAACGGCTAAGCAGGATTGATTTATCGGAGTGCAATAAAGTGCATGTGGATGTAGGAAATGATGCGCCAAATCCATTATTGGTTCAGGTATACATGTCTGATCTATTTGATCTCTAATTTCTTTTTGTTTCGTATATATGCCATATTTGATAGCTTGTATTTATTTTCTAACATATATATACTTGGTTTAATAGGAACGTTTTCGGAAGAAAGATTCAAGTATGATTATATATCCAGGAAGTATGATTCCAAAATGGTTCAAGGAGACAACTTCATATAGTAATTCTTGCGAAATAGACATTCTTGATCGTAATGGGTCCATGTGTGAGTATGATCAAATCGTGGCATTAGTTTTGTCTTTTGTTGTGAGACCTTTTTGGGAAAGAATTTCTATTACAATAAAGTACGGCCAGCAGATAATTAGAAATGATACGTGGCTACGGCCTTCAATGGACCCACATGATCGTGCATGTCTACAATACATAGCTGGGAATTCTATTGATCAGATGCTGTCAAGCAGTTACAGGAAGGGGAATAATATGAGGTTTACCGTTGGAAGTGATTCAAAGGAAGCAATCTTCAAAAGTGTGGGAGTCCATCTAATATGCAGGAAGTGGAATCACAGAGCCCTCTCCTCTGCTTCCTCCTCCAATTCCTCTTCTTTACCCTCTCAATGGAGTTAATACTTCAAACCATTAGAAATCAGTGTTTGTTTGTGAGCCACCTTCTCAAGCTTAAACCAACGTGAACAACCATAGATTACAGCAAACCAGTAAAATGTGCAGCAGTGAACCAACAACCTATTTCACCTCTTCCTCAACTACTCAACTCAAACCTCTTGTAGCTATTTAACTTGCCTCATTCTAGACCACCTCAAGAGGTAGCACAACCACCATAGAAGCCACCAAAGCAGCAGGTAAGATCCCTCTTTTAATTCTGTCCAAAACTGTAGCATAGCAGCAAACTCTTTCTGCAATGCGTTTTCTCCTCTAAATTTATGCAATTGATTCCTTCCTACTAGTTTCTGTTTGGTAGACTCTCTAGCTTGTTTATCTCCATTTGATCACTTCTAAATCCTTGCTTGTGTAATTAGGAATGTATTAGAAAGAGGGAAGGTTTGAAAACAAGAAAATACACAAGCTCTTGGCTGTCCTTCCAGTGCAGAAAAAATTCAGCAACTTCAACCCTTGATTCCTATTAAGTTTCAGCACCTTAGTTTGCTTTTATTTCATCTCTTCAACTCAGCCTCAATATGTGACATTAGGACAACCAAATGACCTTAAAATCTCAGATCAAAACCAGCTCTTAAGTAGCTGAAACTAAGGGGAACAGCAACACACACAACAACAGCAGAAAGTTGTAAGAGACAGCAGCAGTAACAGTTTCTCATTTTGTTTTCCCTCTCCTTCTTACATGTAATCTCTTCTTACTCCAAGGACCCTCATCTATACAATATATTCTAGTCCAGTGGATGAAATATTCGAGCTCAGAATGAAGCAAAACAGAAAACAAAAACATCCTATTTGCAGCAGCAGTTTTCATATTTGAACCCCTCATTGTTTACCGTAATTTCTAATCCTCTTAACTCAAGCCTCCTCACCTCTAACTTCATTTGGTTGAGTAATAGAAAGTATGGTGGAGGAAATGATAATTTGGAGCAAGAAAACATCTATGTTAGTTGCAATTTTATAGTGCTAATTCTTATATTTTTCTTAGTTTTGAAATATTTATTTTTCTTACTTAAATTTGAACTTTATCTTAATGAAGGAATTGAAGTTTGGAAATGAATCAAACTTGCGGAAGGAATCAAAGAAGGCAAAGAATTGTAACCATAACAAACTTCAACGGTAACAAACTTATAGCTATTTTAACATTTTGAGAGCAGTGTAATTTTTAATTTTTTTTAGTTTCATTTTAAATATGGATTTGATATTTATTTACGTTCATATTTTAGAATTTATTTTCATGAATATGCCTAGCTAAATTTTCAACAAAGGATAAGGATGAAACCTCATTAAAGATTAGTAATATTATTTATGAGATTGATTTTTTTTTTTCCAATTATTGATGCGTTCAATGATTTATTATTCTTGCTTCATATCAATTGAGAGGGATAAAATTCTTGATATAAATTCAATCATATTTTCATGATCTAGAATAATTTTAATCAGTTGAGATCCCGATTCATAATTTTGTTAAACATATAATTATCCGTTAATAGTTTTTTCATTGTTTAGATTAAATTGCATATTTAAAATTTATTTTAGTTTTTTATTGTGATTATAGAACTTAATTTAGAACTTAATTTTTTGTACTAGATTAGAATTTATTTTAGTTTGTATACTAGTCCCGTGCATATGAGACAAATGTAGATTTATCGTGGCTTGAGATTGAAGGACATGATTGCATCTGGCTAGTCCGTTGTGGGGATTTTTCTTTCAGTTCACTTTTCTGAGATCTAGTGGGGTATGAAATTTCCTTTTTGACGAGCATTTCTTTTAATTTTGGCTTTGGATTGCTAGCCGGGGAAAAGTAAAGTTGTTGCTTTTAATAACTATAATGTAGCTTTTTTGTTTGCTACTTTACTTGTTTTTTGGCAGTCTGGATAGACCAAAAAGATTCCTTTTGGTGTTGTAGGGGTTGCAGTTTTTCAAGATCAAGATATTGGTTTTTTTCGAGTTTTGTGATCGTAAAGTTTGGATCACTTATACCGTTTACTTATCAAAAAAAAAAAAAAGTTTGGATCACTTATGGCGTAGGTTGTTTACATGTAAAGTTGTGGTTTGCTTGGTTTTGGTTTATAAATAGGCATGTTTAGATTGGTTTTATTGATTGATTTATTTAGTTTAATGTATAGGTTGTTTTTATTTTACTGGATTTTGATGCTTGGGATGGTTTTTCTTGAATATTTGTAAATCCCATGTGTCCTGCTTGTTATCACGGTATTCCTCCGTCATAAGTGAGGACAATCAATAAAATTGGGGTACCGTCCTCTTCTTAAAAAAGAAAAGAAACCAAACTTATGGCTTGTGTGCCTTTCCAAACTCTAGTAATTTCCGTGGTTAAGATCATTATGTATTACCGATTCATACTTTCATGAATTATAAATACAGATTTTTGGTAGAAAATTGTGGCGACGAAAAGAGAAAATTTTGCTTTTGAGTTGTTGGTTTTCACTGTATGGCAAGTTGTGGCTTGATTTCTCAGGATCAGGAACATTCATGGTGGACAAGACAATTGGTGAATTGTAACAACTTATTGCTCATTATGACGTAACTAGGATATTGTTCTGTTTTGTATAACCAGGAAGTAGTCTTTGGTTAAATTGTTCATCTTAATGTAACCAGTTGTTAATTGCAAAGCAGTGTCAAATGCAATGGTCTTTGTCTTTTTACCAAGTTTTGTATTAGTACTTGGCTATGTTTTACTGTGAAGGATTAAATATGTAGACACAGCATGCAGTCTTGGAGAGTCTGATGGGCATAGTTCACGAAAGGATACCAATAAGCTTGCAGTCTTGAAGTGGTACTGCTCATCACTTCCACCACTCACTAGGTTTTTCCTTGGCTCCTTCATTCTTGGTGGCTCAAAATCAGTCGACAGTTCCTCCTCTATCTGCAAATGGCAAAATCAATAAGAACATTGGCTCATTGATAAACAAAAAAGTGCAAATGGAAGTGTATTTACAAGATGGCCAAAGCCATGAATTTCATGTTAGTATATTTAACCAAATCCACCAAAAAATATGAAGGAGTATGCTATACCGATTCATACTTCCGAGGAAAGGGTCAATTTTTTTCTTCATTTCCTCTGTTTCCTGAAATATGCCTTAATATTATATACCCATATCTGGCTAACTCAAGAAAATTAAAGCCCTACATAAAGACTAATAAGGCTAGCCTATACCTCATAAACCAAACAAAAAAAAAAAAAAATCACAGTAAATAAAATTTGAAAGAGCAAAACGCAAATAAATACAGGGTAAATTTTTAACAAACATGAAAATAGGATACAGGGATATAAAAAAAACTAAATAAAAATGAAGAACAAATTTTAATAGAAAATAGTCCCAAACCAGAGAAAAATACGATTGAACTCATGACATTACTATATACCTTCAGTTTCGCCCCCCAATAGTCAATTTGGATGATGGGAAAGGTTGGAACACAGCAGAGACTAAGATATGAACCCACAATCCTCTAACCCTCCCAAAAGATAATTTCCATTAATTGTATTAGAAAGAAATCATATTTCAAATTACCTCAATTTTATTTCCTTCCATATCAATTTTTCTCAGCAACCCACAAGAGGGTGAAGTAAGAAACAAAATAAAAATAAACCAATAGAGGAAAAAAAAAAAAAACGAAGAAATACAACTTTCTTGGCTTTTCTTATGCAAGATCTTTCTTGAAACTAAAGACAAGAAAATCATACAAGGTATCAAAAATACTAACCACATATTTTTCAAGACTTCATCTTTTTTCCCCAAAGTTTATGGTTGGCTACTCTCAATGCTTTTTGGGTGTCTAGTTGTTGAGATGTTACATGTTACCTAGAAAATTAGATGTAGTGGAACTTGAATTGAAATCTCTCTCTCTCTCTCTCTCTCTCTCTCTCTCTCTCTCTCTCTCTCTCTCTCTCTCTCTCTCTCTCTCTCTCTCATGTTTTTGCTTAATTTCATTATGAAGAATTACTAAACTTCGTATGACAACAAAAAATCGTCGTTATAATCTAAGTTACAAGAAGTGTTAAATGAGGGGTAGGGCTGAAAACCAAAACCGACTGGCACTTCAAGAATATTGAGTTAAACCGGCTGAAACCGACCGTGCATGGGGGAGAAAACCGACCGGTTCCTTTGCCGGTTTGGGCCTTGTTTTGGGCCTTTTATCCAATACATGTTTGGGCTTTTTTTTTCTTTATATATATATATGTATTTTTTTTTTTGCTGAATTCATCATCCAATATCTTTTTAAGTTTTTGTTCTTAACTAATAATTCAATTCATCATCCAAGCTGTTGTAAATTCATCATTCATCATATTAAAAATAAATAAAATAATAAATAACTAAAGCATTCATCATATTAACTAACTAATTACTATATTACTTACTACATAATTAAAAATAAATAAAAATAACTTCACTAGATATTTAGTATTACATATTACAAATTTGAAAAACAAGCCAAGTTGTCTTAAGCATAGCAAAAATGCAAGTAAAAAAATAACATAAATAAATGAAAACAAATTGTCTTAAAGACTTAAACATAGCAACAATGCAAAAAATTAAGAATATCGATCTTCATGTTCGCTCATTATTGCTTCAAGCCTTCAATCTTCAATCGTCAATACTTGTCACGTTCGATTGTGCGGTCAACTCTATAAGAATAAATAAGAATAAAATATCAAATGTTAGTAAATTCATATTATGAAAAATATGCAAAATTAAATTACAATGAAAAAAAAGAAAACATTACCCGATTCTACTACAAAGTTCTCCACATTATCTATAGCCTCTCGGATATCAATGGGTGTTGACGGATGCCTTAACCAATTTTGAGTGCAAATAAGTGCCTCAATAGTTCTCGGAGCCAACGAACTCCAAAAAGGATCAAACACACGACCTCCCGTACTAAATGTTGACTCGGACGTAACCGTGGAAACAGACATGGCCAATAAGTCTCGTGCAATCCTCGCAAGTATAGGATAGTTAGCCTCATTTATTTTCCACTAAGTCAACAAGTGAAACGATGCGCTGAGTGCCTCACAACCATATGATAAATATCGATCCACTTCAATTTTGGTAATACTAGGTCCCATGGCGGAAGATGCCCTATACCACTCCTGGAACCATTTGGTCTCACGTTTGCCATCTCCTTTATTCAGGGATCTAGATGTTGGAAGGGGTTGAGAAACTGGTGTACTCGTGGTGGAATTGAATGTAGCATTATACTCTGCATACAAATCTGTTAATAGTTGTCTCACATTTGAAACCAACTCCTCAGCACGAAACTCATCATGAATTTTCTTCAAATGAAAAGTAAGAAGCCCTAACTTGCTTCGTGGATCAAGCACAACAGCAATTAACATGAACAAGTTCATCCTATCTAATGACCCCCAATACTTATCATATTTGGTTCTCATGGTTATGATCATACTCCTCAGACAAGTATTAGTACTCTCGCTCAGCATAATCAATTCAGTTTGGAGATCACAAATCTCTAAAAAACTAGTGTTGGCTGTCACATATAAAGATCCAGAAAATCTAGTAGTGGCTTCATAAAACATCTCAAAAAACTTGACAAACACCCACTCCATAGTTTTAGAAGGTCCCATGTGCCCATCATCAAAGTAAGAGAGAAAATTATAATCCTCACTCTCTATCCACCCGAAAGCCTTCTCAAACTTCTCAGCCGCCTCCAACATCAAATAGGTTGAGTTCCATCATGTCTGTACATTAAGACACAACATTTTCTATCTAGCTGTATATATATAACAGATTATATATATACTTTTTTTTAGGTAGTCAAAGATGCATTCCACCAAAATCATTGATAGAAAGAAGTTTGAATCAAAGCTGAATGGAGCTCTACTTTCTTATTAATAATATCAAAGCAAACATGTAAACAGGGAATTAGTAACAGGAAGCCAATGAGAAATTTCCCGGGCTCACTATGTCGCAAGACCTATAAGTAATTCAATATATGCCCTTGAAACGAAATGACCAGTCACAACAATGTATTAAGTCTAGACATCAGATACCATGGGCAAAATAATTTATATAACAGATTATTAAGTATACTAAGTATAACAGATATGGGGTCAGAATACTCACAGAGACTGGAGGGATTCACGGAGGCCGAAGGAAAACACGGAGGCTTGAGGGAGTCACTGGATCGTCTGTGGCGCCGTTAAACAGAGAGAGAGAGAGAGAGAGAGAGAGAGAGAGAGAGAGAGAGAGAGAATTAGGGGGGCAGCAGAAGAGAAAAGGGAAAAGGGGGGGGGGGGGGGAACTGGGAAGGGGAATAACCCTAACCCATTCCCAACCAAATGATCTCGTTTGGTTGAGACCAAACAGCATCGTTGGCTTTTATTTTTTTCTCACACATTTAAACAAAACGATGCCGTTTCATATGAAATGATGTAGTTTTATATAAGGTATATATAAAATATATATATATATATATATATAAGGTCGGTCGGTTTACCGATTTTCTATGTGGTCGAACTGGGACCGAGCCGACCGAAGTCAGTTTCCATTAATTTCTACCGTCGGTCGACCGGTTCTTCACCGGTTCCGGCGTCCGGCGGTCGATTGCTGTCGGTGTAGGTCGGTTCGCCTGTTCCGTATACACCCCTAACGAGAGGTACTGAAAAAAATTACTTCAACGAATAAAAATAGGGAACAAAGATTAATGACAACATATATACAATGGCTTAATTTGCTTCTCCACTAAACTTCAAATTCCATTTCTTGTCCCTTTTTTTCAGTTTTGAGTTTCCGGAAATACTTGATGAGAGATTGGAATCCGTAAAAAGATTCTTTTGGTTTTTGATGATGTTGATTGTCTAGACTGATTAGTAAAACTAAGTGGAAGTTGCAATTGGTTTGGTTTAGGAAGTCAAATAATCATAACAACAAGAGATGAGCATCTACTAGATAAGCATGATGTTGGTTTGAAATATCCTATGAATGTATTGGATCCTATTGATTGACGTTAAGCTCTTTACCTGGCATGCCTTCAAATGTGACAAACCTGATGATGGTTTTGTGGGACTCACAAAACTTGCATTGCAATATGCTAGTGGCCTTCCACTCGCTTCAACTATGGTAGGCTTAAATCTACTTGGAAGAGATATACATTAATGGAAAAGCGAATTGGAGAAGTACAAAAAAATTCCAAATAAAAAGAACCATTTTAAGTTACCATGAATTACGTGATTATGAGCAAAATATCTTCCTTGACATTGCATGTTTCTTCAAAGGACAAAACAGGAAATAAGTCCCTAAAATACTACGCAAGTGTGGTTTCTTTCCAAATTATGGTATCAAAAACCTCATTGATAAATGCCTCATAACTATTGGTAGATATGACCTCTTGATGATGAATCTCGTAATTGAAGAATCACCCAAAAAACCTGACAGACGAAGCATGTTATGGTTTTATGAAAGTGTTCATTACGTACTTGAAGAATATAAGGTATGTTTCACTTAGAAACATATTTTTATTTCTCAGCTCTTCTTTTTTCCAAATTGAAGTTACAATTAAAAAAATAGAAAACTTATGTTATAGTATTTGATACAATGCTTGTGCATTCTCCCACTAGGGTACAGAGCAAATAGAACGCACGATACAATTGAGTCCCAACGTGCTTGCAAAGATGGCCAAAGCCATGAATTTCATGATAGTATATTTCACCAAATCCACCAAAAAATATAGAGTATCCGAGGAAAGGGTCAATTTTTTCTGTTTCATTATCTACAAATTTCTTCTTCATGTCCTCTGTTTCTTGAAATATGTCTTAATATTATATACCTATATCTGGCTAACTCAAGAAAATTAAAGCCCTACATAAAGATTAATAAGGCAAGACAAGACCTCATAAACCCCCCCCCCCTCCAAAAAAAAATCCCAATAAATAAAATTTGAAAGAGCAAAACGCAAATAAATACAGGGTACCTCGATATAGGAGCTAACTTCTTTCATTACATACCTCACTAGGCTCCAATTGTTATTTATGGATGGATGCGAAAGCCTTGTGTATCTTCCAATAAACATTTTTCAGTTGGAACTTCCAATAAACATTTTTCAATGAGATGCATGGTGTTTATGGTAAAGTTGCATCCAGAGGATTGTTAAAGGATTCACTGAAGATGTTATTCTTTTGGCAAAGATTTTGATTGGAGTTCATAATGTTCATTCATGTTATGTATTTAGAAAACTCATGTATTTGTATAACTGGAATGATTTTAAGTCATGGGAATCTGTTCTTATATTTGCATTAGTCATTTATTTCATACCAGATGGCATTTATTTCATGAACATGTGGTTAATTTCAAAAGATGCACTCGTGGTTAATTTCAATGGAATAGCAGGGTTGAGCTTCATCCAAGACATGCAAAAACCAACTTTACAACTTTGACAAATGATAAATTTTAAATTTTTAATGTTGTTAGGCACTTAGGCCTTGATGTTTTGGGAAAATTAGATGCAGGTATTTGAAAACTTTGGTTACCAGTTACTTGCCCACGAATATTGGTATATTGTTTGCACCAATTTACAGCTCTCAAGCACATGGAAGAGTGCTTTGTTTCGTTCCTTTTGTCAATTGTTCATTGTTATTTTGATTAAGATCTAGCCTTGTAAGATCCAACATGTATGGCTTGGTAAGCTTGCAAATATTAAATACGCCAATAGCATCATAACTTTGATATAATTATGATGTTCAATAGACATTGTCAAATAATTTTATAATACTGATCAAACAAGATGGAACTAGAAATTGGATTCTCATTTGAGATTTTTCTCCATATAATAGAAACCAAAATTTTCTAACGCACTAATCTAAAATTTATATATATATATATATATATATATATATATATATATATATATATTATAAAAAGCAAAATCGGATTTGGGTCAAGTCTCTGGATCCTCATTTGAGATTTTTCTCCATATAATTAGGCCTGCATGTCGACCCGCCCGGGCCGCAATGGACTGTTCCGACCTGACCCGAAATGGTTGGAATCCGAACGGAACATCTTCCGCCTTCTTCAATTAGCCGATTACATATTTCGGGTCGGGTTCGATTATTCCGTTTTGCACATATTAAAATTTTAAATTATTTTATTTTATTTTTTATAATTGTTAAAAAAATAATTGTATTGAAACTATTAAAAAAAATAGTATACTGAATGTATATATATAATATATATGGAGTTTATAATGATAAAAAGTTGTTTTTATTTTTTCATTTTTGTGGATGTTGTAAGCAATAAAGTATGCTACTAGTACTAGCTACTAGCAGAGCCTAACAGGGTCAGAGACAATAGTTTTTTATAAAGTTTTCAGAGACCAAAAAGAAGAAAAGCAGATCCGGGAAATCAAAACCGGAGATTGTAGAATCGTACTGACTGCATCTTCATTTTGCTCTGCAGATGGAAGGATGCAGATAGAGAGCTACGGACCCCTTCGCAGCTTTGCTTTGCATCTTCGTTTTGCTCCAGCAAGGGAGTTGACTCGGCCGAAACTATTTTGCTGTTGCTGACTGATTCAGACCAGATCTGGATGAGGCACTGGAGGGTGCAGTTGGGTACGAACTCCTTGCTGTGGAGGACTTGCATGGTGGCCAGGCAGGTGTTGTTGTTGTTGTTGAGCCAACGTGAATACTGGAGCGGTCGTATGTGATCGATTAATCGGGTAATTACCCAATTCGACCCGTTTTCAAACGGGTAGTAAATGGAAATAACCGATTCCGAACCATTTTCATTCGGATCGGCTAAACGGTTACGGTTCGGTTCGGTTCGAAACTCTTGGATCGGACCGGGCGGGCGGCTTAATTGTTCACCCCTGATATAATAGAAACCAAAATTTTCTAACACACTAATCTAAAATTTATATTTATATATATATTATAAAAAGCAAACTCGGAATCGGGTCAAGTCTCTAGTTCTCATTTGACATTTTTTTTACATAATGGGAATCAAATTTTTCTAACATATGATCTAGAATTTATATCAAAACAAGAAATGAAATGAAACAGAGACAATTAATGATCTCCCCAAGTCATTGGTTAACCAAAGAAACAAGAACAAGAAGGTAAGTTTAGATTTCTATTACAAAAGTAACCTTGGATTCAGATCAGATAAAAATCAAAGGCAAGAGTCATATGTTAAGCATCCTCAAGTGTATAATCCAAGGGCAGGGCATGCAATTCTTTGAGGAGTCTTCTTGTAATATATGCAATTCTCCTCCCGAGTTTTGTAGAGCTGGAAAGAACATTGCAGAAAACATGAAATTCTTTTGAGGAGTCTTCTTGTAATACATGCAATTCTTGTAAAGCAGAAAGAGCATAGATTAGCTTGTAGAGCAGTCTTCTTGACACTCACCACTCTATTAGTTTGCTCTCATTTTCTTGTTTGCATCAAAACTTCCATTCCATTCCTATCCCTAAGTGGAGAACACAATAATTAGTGTTTGAAGGTGAATGAAATGAGCATGTGGCACCACTTCTAAGTCAAGGTTTTGGACTTCAAATTTGTCTTAGTTACAAGATGTGTACCATCTTCAGGATCCCTTTATCCGAGAGTGGAGATCACGGTCCAGTAATACCCTTCTATTTTAATTTCTATCACAATAAAAATATAAGAAATGATGACTATCATTTAATATATAAATCACAGTCGAAAGTGCTTTGAAAGTTTTGTAAAGCCCTACATAGTTGCAAAACCCATTATTCTACTAGTTCATGAAACCGGATTATACATACATTATCCAGAAAACCAGATACATGAAAACCCATTACTCTACTACTTGCTTTCAAATATACATATATTATACAGAAAACCAGATTCATGAAAACCAGATAAGAAAGGCACGAAATAATGTCAGATACTATATAATTTCATATACAACAAAAAATTATATTTTTGTTTGTAAACTTTATTATTATGAGATTTATATCTTAACTATATTTTTTTTATTTTATTTTTTGCAGTAAATGAATTTAATTTTGATCTAGAAAAAACTTATTTTTGATTTAAAATTTATCATTTAATGCAATTTGATGTAACGCATTGAAGATTATTCATTTGATTAGAAAAGATTAAAAATAAAAAGGACAATATTTTTAATTTTAAAATATCATTTACACCATTAAATAGATAAAATAATAATAATAATGAATGATTGACTTCGAGAAGAGCCCACCATAGTGCGTACTGAAGAAGTTTGGCCGCGTTAATCTTTGACCAAGGTATACGTTTTCTTGTACAGCTGTCACGCGTTCTTTACGCCATCAAAAGGGTGTTTTTTTTTTTTTTGTTTGTAGTTTTTTTTTTTTTTTTAAAAAAATAGAGGGAGGAAGAAGAAAAATATTAATTTGAAAATATTAAAAATGATTGATTGTCATCTTTCACATATGCATGTTTTATTTGAATATTTTCAAAAGTGATTGATGCTTTTTTTGACTTATGCAAAAAGTAGATGTTTTTGTTTGAAATATTTGAAAAGTAAAATGTGCTCCTTTTGTCATATGCAAAAAGTAAAAAGATTAGGTTTGAAAAATTTGAAAAATAAAGTGTACTCCTTTTGTCATATGCAAAAAGTAAAAGATTAGGTTTGAAATATTTGAAAAGTAAAGTGTGCTCCTTTTGTCATATGCCAAAAGTAAAAGATTAGATTTGAAGTTTTTGAAAAATGAATGATGTTGTCTTTGACAATTGAAAAGGAAGAACCTTTTATTTGAATTTTTTGAAAAAGTGAATGATGTTGTCTTTGACATGTGAATCTTTTTAAATTTGAATATGAAGTCTTATATGCCTATAAATAAATCATTTGAGAGCTTCACATTTACAACACCAAGAGCATACAACATTTATTCAAACCTTTCATTCTCTCTTCTCTAAGCATTGAGCCTTAATCCTTGTTCATTTTGAGAGAAATATAGTTTGCGCTGTATTGTTCTTATTTCACTCATTGAGGAGTGTTTTCTGATAACCTATCCACTATCAGTTCTTGTATTTGTAAAAGGGTGTGTATAATCATTGTGTGTGTAGAAAGTGTTCTACACAGGGAATAGTTGAATCACTACGTGTAAGGTGATTGCAAGTGTAGAGGGTGTTCTACATGGATCCTTTGTAGCAGTGTACGTTGTTCAAAGGTGTAATAGATTTCTATCTCCACCTGAAGGAAGTTGAATAGTGAATTTGGGGATCCTCAAGGGGTAACTTGAGGCGAGGACGTAGGCAGTGGGGCCGAACCTCGTTAACATACTGAGTTTGCTTCTCTTTTACCCTTACTCTTTATATTTATTACTGTTTCGTATTTTGTTTATATTTTATATTGTATATTTGATTTATAATTGTTATTTTTTTTAAATACAACTCAATTCACTCTCTCTCTTGTGTTAGTCATCTAGGCAACAAAAATAAATAATAATATTTCACTTGATTTGATTTATAATGTCGTTTGCAACATCAAATAAAAAAAGAAGGATTAGAGAAAAGGCGTTAGAAGGTTGGAAGAATTTTCCACACCAAAGGCAAAAGTAGCTGCACTCCTTATTATTTTAACAAATTCCTTATATAATAATTGATGAAGTTGCTAACCATTTTCTTTCACCGAATTTTTTATATTTGAACTAATGAGATCACCATCAAAAAAGAAAAAATAAAATAAAATAAATTGAAATACTGTTTATAGTCAAATTTATTAGCCATCAAGTATTAATGGAAATAATAAGTAGTGAGAATTGCATATAGAATTAATAATTAATAATTCAAAATATAATTTAAAAAGCCACCTAATTCCTAATGAAGATCAACCCCTTGGTCTAAATTAAATTGTCACATCATTTCTAATTATATAGTCAATAAGTCAAAAGGTACACGAGCAACAATATTTCTCTTAGATTCAAAATGTACGTCCTAATTAATTTACAGCATTAAAGAGTTAAAAAGTAGTAATGAGGATTGATTGACCACAACAAGTGGCCGACCACCTTGGATGGGTAAAAAGTAAGTACCTGCTGAAGAAGTTTGTGGCAAATGCTTCAATGGTAAAGAATTAGCTCTCACGCGAGAAGAGCCCACCACTTTGGATAAAAGAAAAGCTGCTGAAAAGTTTCAGGCCAATGCATAATGTTTTACTTTTTGTAAAGTTGTCACGCGTTATTACTGTGCACTCCTCGTCAAGTCCTTGGTTTTTATCCGGTCCTCCCTGCCACTGTCACGCTCAATCTGTCCATTAAAAATTATAATACGATAATTAAATATTTTATGGATTATAACTTTAAAGAGTTTGGGTTTTTATTTTTATTTTTTCCTTACATAATAATTTTATAATTCTAGAGTTACATTTAGTTTAGAAATGTTATAATTATAAAGATATTCACAAAAATAAATTTTCAAATTAATTTAATTTTATATGATATATTATATTTACTTTATTATAAAAATAGTTTTACTACATAACATACCATATCAAATTATGTATATAGTTAAATCATTTCTCTATTTATTTATTCACAAATATGCTTGGAAGCTTTGATCTAACTATTTGATCACAACTATTTGGTTAGTTGATTCAACTTCAATAAGCTTCATTACATAATATTTTAGTTTATATTATTCTTTAATTAGAAATATTTAGTTTATAAAAGAAAAGTTATAAAAAGCTACTTTCTAAATTTGCATTAGATTTTAAAACTTGAATTAGATCTCAATCGGCTAAACCTAGTAATATTGTTATTGGCTGCAACCTAAACCTAGTAATTAACATGTAAAATTAAATTACATTATGTGTATGATATATGATAAGAGAGATATTCCCGTTTGATTTCATATATGATATATGAAATGATTTATAAATAATAATAAATTTGTGAGTTAAAATTTATAAATAACAATAAATAAAAATGAGATAAATTGAAATATTTATTCCAGTACAATCAGGCCAGATTGAGAACCAGACCAAAGATCCCAACCGACACAGAATATTGTTGTCAATCAGGTTGTTTATATATATATATATATAACTAATATATTTAGTAGATATTTGATTTGTTCGGTAGAAACAAATTTAGATGTAGAAGTAGTAGAGTAGACTAATGGATGGAAAATAAAAATTGAAAATTGGGACAATGCTAGGGATCTCGCTGGATCCCGTTCATTTGCCCCGTTTGTCTTTTTTTTTTTTTTTAGAATTTTTTTTTTTACAAAAAAATTAAAAAAATTATATTTAATTATATTGTGAATTTTATTTATTTTTTTAAAATATTTAAAAGTGTTAAAAAATGATATGAAAAAAACAAAAAAAAACATTTTTAAATATTTTTTTCAAATCGTTTTTTTAACACTTTTAACTAGTTTGAAAAAATAAATAAAATTCACAATATAATTAAACAATATTTTTTTAATTTTTCTGTAAAAAAAATTTCTAAAAAAAAAAAAAATATGAACGGATCCCCCAGCGGGATCCTATCATTTTCCTAAAAATTGTGAAAACCCGTACTTTCCGAACGACATGCCACATGCCCACCAAACCCAAGTCAAGTCCTTTTGTCCTCTTATACCGACTGTTGATGTTATTCAAACGATACCGCCTTTTATCAACAGAATCCAATGCAAATCTTTTCACCCTCTTTCACTTGGCTTTGAGCTCTCCACCGACAGATTCTAAACATCCAGAAAAAAAAATGTATATATATATATATATATTTTTTAGGCACAAAGATATATTATATTTTATAATTATAAATTAATATGATATAAAATAAATTCATCATATCATTTATAAATTTAAATTGATACTCACTATCAAGCGAAGTTTTCCGGCAGAATAGGCTTTTTCTTCTTGAAAAAACGGATTCATAATATCTTGATGTTATTGATATCATCATTTAATTTCAGCACTGTGGTTTTATTCGACATGCACGTAATTGCCAATAAAATGAGTGCTGCATGAATAATAGGTAAAAAAATTAATTAGTTTAAAAAAGAATAAAATGAAAAAATAATAATAAAAATTAGGATAACGTATCGTTTAAGATAAAAAAAAATATTTCTCTTAAATTCATGAAGTACTTGCTGAAGAACTTTGTGGCCGCGTTCCCAACGCACTTACGCTTTTTGTAAAGAATTAGCTGTCATGTGATGAGAGGCCCACCACCAGAAGTTGCTGAAGAAGTTTGTGGCCGGTCTATAAGGTTTTACTTTTTGTAAAGCTGTCACGCGTTATTACTGTATACTCCTTGCTACGATGGCTTTATCTTCTGTTCTGTCATTGTCATTCATTTCAACTTTCTCAACTCTTATGAATATTATATTTTTATATACAATAATTAAAAATTTTACGGATTATAATGTAAAGGATTTGGGTTTTTATTTTTTTATTTTTTCATATAAATTAATATAATTTTATATGACATATTAATTTACTTTATCATAAAAATAAATTACTATATAAAATATTATATAAAATAAGGTATATTTATAAATTTGTTTTTATGAAATCTTTTTATCTTAAGTCATTTATCTATTTATTTATTTACAAATATGCTTTAAACGCTTTCATCTAACTGTTTGACAACTATTTTATAGGCTGATTCAACTTTGTTAAGCTTCATTACATAATATTTTAGTTTATATTTGTGAGGATAGGAAAGGAAATGAGTAGGAGACATGGAAACAACGGGAGCAGGCAAGTGACATGAGGGGGTAAAGGGAAGTCAGAAAGGAAGTGGGAAAAGAAAAGAACCTGATACACGCAAAGGGACTCAGGCACGCAAGGGAGATTGGTCACCTCATGGCAGGCTGGCATGCGCAGTGAAGGGCAAATAAAGGCAGGACCGAGGAAAGGGGGCTCCGGGGGAGATTTTTCAGATGGAGGGCAGGTTCGGAGGTAAAAAATTTTATCTGAAATTTAAAATTTTTATCTTATTTTTATAATTATTTTAAATTTTTATATAAAATATAATAAATAATTTAACTTTTCAAATTATAATATAATTTTTTTAAATCTTAAAATAATAATAATATTAAAAATAATATTTTAAACTCTCGTATTAAACTCAAAATTTTATCTCTATTTCAAACCTCTCAATTTCAAAATTCAACCTCTCGATAAAGAGCGCCAAGGAAACTTTAGCACATTTGTAACTTTTTTTTTTTTTATGTAGTGAGAGATGAGGGTCATGAGAGGCTATAAATAAAAATATCATAATAAATTTTAAATTTTTTCTCCACAAATATCCGTAGACATTGGCACATGACAAACCACATAAATATATTGTTCATCTCTTTAACTTTTCTACTCTTATTTTCCTTCCACCGTTATAAATGTACGTACTGCCACTGTACAGCAACACCAGACTATCGTCGGAGGCACTAATCTATATCGTTTGAGCCCGTATCGAGTCAGTGGACCGGAAACACTCTGTTGAGCGATTTTTACAGCATCAATAATATTATTCTTTAAATAGAAAAATGTTTAGTTTATAAAAAAGAAAAGTTATAAAAAGCTACTTTCTAAATTTGCATTAGACTTTAAACTTGAATGAGATCTCGATCCGCTATCAAATAGCAAATCGAAAATGAATAAATAAATAAATAATTTTTTATTTTAAAAAAAAAAAGAAAAAGAAATGGAGTTGTCAAAAGCTTCTCCTCATTCCTTTACCAGGATCAGAAATGCTATTGTAATCGAAAGTTGGCCGACAAATTTTGTTACCTTTTGTTTTTTTACTTAGTGATAGTATTTTTTAATGATATATAATTTTAAAAAAATGTTTAAAGATATAAAAAATTAAATAAAAAAATTAAATAAATAAACTTTTTTGTTCTTGTCAGAGCCATCTCGTGCTACATCCAGTAGCACCGCTCTAAAGTTGATATATACTACCTCTCAAGACTTACAAGAGATTAAAAAAAATCATTAATATCATTAAAAAAATATTTTCTTAATTATTAAATAAAAGAAAAATTAAATCGGTAACTACTATCGTGACTTTTGTCTGTAAATAAAGTATTCTCCTACTACAAATAATATAAGATTTTATTTTGCTCTTTTTTTTTTTAGGCAAGCCACACGATTTGGAGCCTGTGAATTAAATAAAATTGTATTCAAGGTTTCTAGGTAAGTCTATAACACGGTTTCAAATTCAAGTCCTACTACTACGTAAAATAAACTTCCGGATTTGACACCCATCAGGATTATTCTAATTAATTTTCT
This sequence comes from Carya illinoinensis, assembly GCF_018687715.1. NCBI lineage: Eukaryota > Viridiplantae > Streptophyta > Magnoliopsida > Fagales > Juglandaceae > Carya > Carya illinoinensis. The sequence goes on along the minus strand of NC_056766.1, from coordinate 41,121,664 downwards.
ATATGAACTCAAGACTTTTGAGATTTTCTGAAGTGGAAGAATAGAAAATTTATCACATTAAATTAGTAACTATTCCGACATTTATTGATCTCCCCATGCCAATAATAATATCTTTATCTAGACTTATTTTTATAAACAATAATTTTTTTTTTTTGGTCATATTAGCTAAATAGACTAACACTAGTGGGCAAGTGGCCACTTCCATTATCTCTTTGAATTAATTGATCCCCATAAACAAATTGAGATGAAGATCTGACATCGGGAAAATTGGTGAAGCCCACCTAGTCATGTGAATCGGTGTGTCCTATTCGACATGCACGTAATTGCCAAGAAGTTGCCGACAAGTTTTTACATAATTTTATGATGCTCTGTGATGATATATCCAATTATATCTAAATCATGTTCCATATAATTACTTTTGTATACTTCTTATATAATCCACAATAATTATTTTATATTAAAAAAATAATTCAATCAATCGTATTAATAAAATATATAAAAAATACAAAAAATAATTATTACAATTTTTTGATATCCAAATATTGAATAGAAACAATGGAAACTTGTTTATGTAAAGTAAGGGCAGGGGAGCTCATGTGGGGACTCAAACCCACATTATACGCCGTTTCTGAATAATAATTACTATCAATGTCTAGTAGTGTCAACTGTAGACTTTGGATTCCTCTTTATTGATTCCCTGAAGTGAAGATTTACCATGTTCCAATCTCTCCATTTCTATAATTGCACATCTGTTGTGATCATTTATCCCACGTACAAAGGAGAAGACCACTTCTTCCATGGCCTTACAAGGAGCTTCTTTCTCGCTCTCTTCTGCTTCAACTTCTTCCATCCATCAGCAGATTCATGATGTATTCTTGAACTTTAGAGATAAAAATATTTGCTAAAATTTTATTTCTCATCTATATAATACTTTGAAAAAAAGCAGAATCAATACTTACATAGATGACGAGGAGGACGAAAGAGGAGAGGAAACTTTGCAAGCACTTTTTCAAGCTATGATTTTCATCATTATACTCTTTAAAAATTATGCAGAATCAAAATGGTATTTGAATGAATTGTTGAAGATCCTTGAGTGTAGGGGCACAACAAAACAAATTGTTCTACCACTATTTTATGAAGTAGATCCATCATATGTAAGACATCAAAAAGAAAGTTTTGGAAAAGCGTTCGCAAAACTTAAAGATAGATTCAAGAGCAAGGTAGAAGTCCAGAAGTGGGAGGCAACATTAGAAGAACTAGCCAATATATTCGGGTTGGAATTAAAGAAGAATAATGATAGAATTATTATCATCTTACTATCTATTTATTACTTATTTTCTAGATATAAAGACACACAAATACTCTTCAATTATAAGTTTCAATTTTCACACACACACACCCATACATATATATATATATATATATATATATATATATATATATATATATATATTAATGCATGCTGATACGGACGTATTTTGTACCCTGGCCTGCAAATGGTCCCTACCAACCTGCAACACAAAGATAAGGGGAATTTGGTGTGGTGGGAGAGACCTCTAAGTCTAAGATATCATGATATTCTTTCTTGGACTTTTTTTTTTTTTTTTTCTTGGACATTATATACGTGGTTTTATTTATTTGAATTTCTAAGTTTATAAAAAAAAATCCCTACTTATAAATTAATATGATTTGATGTGATAAATTAGAATTTTATTAAATTAAAACTAAAGTAAAAGATACTATATAATTTCATATACAACAAAAAATTATATATTTTAGTTAGTAAACTTTATTATTATGGGATTTATATCTTAACTATATATATTTTTTTAATTTTTTGCAGTAAATGAATTTAATTTTGATCTAGAAAAAAAAGGAAATTTTTTTGGTTTGTTGTTTTCTCAAATAATAATAATAAAAAAATAAAATTAAAAAATAAAAAGAGAGAGGGAGAGGAAAAAGTAAGAAAAAAATTCAATTTTTTTAAAATTTTCTACGATTTAAAAGCACTTTTCATTTTATCAAATAAGCGTAAAACCTTTTTAAAAAAGCAAAGTGAGGGCTCGCTTTTTTATGTTAACATGATGCCAAATTGTAAAAATATAATTTATAAATTTTTTTCTTAAAAGCTTTTAAATAAAATAAAATACTGATCAAATTTCAACTTTAAACACCAAGAGAAATATAACAATAAAAAAGAGGTTATATATGCCCATTGAAATTTATAACAAATAATAATTTTTCCCACCGACGGGTAAGAAGCTTGGCAGAAAGACGACAACTTTTTATGATGCAACGCGGAAGTTGCCAGGAAGTTCTTCCTCATGCAACGAGACTTATATAAGGAGCTCCATCATCTTCCCTGATCGATCTCCAATTAATTTTACTTTACATTCATAATGAATTCTTCCATTGCATTCCCGGAAGTCTTTTCCTCTCCTTCCTCCTCCAATTCTCATTTTTTAACCTCGCAATCAAATCACGATGTATTCTTAAGCTTGTGTGGAGAGGATATTCGCAATAGTTTTACTATTCATCTTTATCATGCTTTGGTTCGAACTGGAATCAACACTTTTAAAGATGACAAGGAGCTGAGAAAAGGTGAAGAAATTTCACCGGCAATTTTAAAGGCTATTGAAGAGTCAAAGGTTTCGATCATTATATTTTCTGAAAACTATGCGTCATCTACATGGTGTTTGGATGAGCTGTTGAAGATCCTAAGGTGTAAAGAATCAAAGCAACAGAAGGTTGTAGCAGTCTATTACAAAGTCGAGCCATCGACAGTACGACACCAAAAAAATAGTTTTGAAAAAGCGTTTGCTGAACATGAAGAAAAGTTCGATGATGCTAAAGTTCAGAAGTGGAAGACTGCCTTAAAACAAGCTGCCGAGCTATCCGGTTTTCATTTGCAGACCTACGAGTAATTTCAACAACTCTTATCCCTCTATTTATTCATATATTTTTTTAGTTTTGATCTGATTACATCCTTTGACAATAATATATATATATATATATATATATATTATATTGAGAAGTTGTAATTCGGTAGAAGGGAGGGAAATTTCCGGCACACATTCACAAGTTGTAAATCCGTACCATAATCAGAAATTCCAATACTCCTAACTGAACATCAGTGTGAACGAGAAAAAAAAAATCCCCTCAATAAGACATGACAATAACAAGATTTATAGAAAACACAACACTTACGAAGCAAAATGAACAATTGGACAGAATTATTCCAACACTCCACGAGGCACTCGCCCACATATAATTTACACAATTCATCCAAATTTCATGTGCATCCACAACACACACTTCACATATTTTATTTATTTATTTTATTCTTGATTAATTGAGTTGTTTTCCTAGTAATCCATTCACCACATGCTTGTTTGAAAAAAAATTAAAAGAAGAGTGATGCGTGGTAATTGGAGATGATAAGTGATGAATTATTCGAATTTCACTTATCATAATTCACAATTTACATCACAAATTATTTTCAACGTTGGTCCGAGAGCCATTACACACGAAATGGAGAATCTCTGGATGATCACTGGCGTCCCGAGCTCTGCTGCTTCCTGTGGTCATTCCCGTCCCGTCAGCTGAGGGCGCAGTGGTCTCTTGAATGGGTGTGGTGGGTCTCAGGTAGAAAGAAACAGATTATGTGTGTTGCGGAGCTAGAGAGGGAGAGAGAAAGAGAGGAGAAACCGAGAGGGTGAGAGAGAGAGTGAGGAGGGATGGCGGAGGTGGGTAGTCTTCCGCCTGAGAGAGTTTGACGGAGACAGAGAGAGTGAGAGGGATAGAGAGTGACGGAGACAGAGGCGGAAGGAGGGAAAGTGAGAGACGGCAGAAGGAGGAGAAGTACGCTGGTGAGAGGTAGTGGGGTGGTCGGCGTGTGGAAAATTTCAGAGAGAGACATACTGGCGGAGACAGAAAGAGAGAATGAGAGAGAGCGAGTGAGAGAGTGAGTGTGAAAACACAGAGAGTAAGGGCTCACCGTGGCTGGCATCTGGCGGACATGGAACGGCGAGGTGGCGGCAGATAGGGTTTTCGAACCCGGGTTCCGTGTTACAGAGAGAGAGGCGCAGAGAGCGACGATCGAGAGAGATGGAGAGAGAGGATTACTGGAGATGCGGTGTCGAGGCATGGAGGATAGTGGCAGCAGATGGAACAAAACAGAGAGATAAGAGAAATCTGAGGGGGGAGAGTTGAGACCGAGAGATGAGAGGGAGATAGAGAGACAACGAGAAGCCGAGGGAGAGAAGAGAGAGGTGGTCGGAGGGGGAGGTGGCTCATGCTAGTTATAGAACTAGAAACCACTTCACGAGCAACATAGTTCTCGTTCGTGATTGATGGAGGTGGGCGGCAGCTAGGGGTGGCAGAGAAGGGATGACACTCGGCTACGTGTGTGTTTGTGGGTGTAGTCGGTAGGCACTAGGCAGAGCGGTGCACAGAGGTCACGAGAGGGGGAGGAAGGCGGGAGGAAGGCGACAGTGGATGAGGGAAAAGAGATCAGCGAGAACGAGAAAGACGGATGACTGGGGAAGGAGAGAGGGATGGGCTGGCCTTCTCCTAAGGTTTTGGGGCCTTAGTTGTGGTCTGGGCTTGAGATTTTGGATCTGGCTTCACATTACGTTCGACCGAAATGCAGATGTCCTCAGTTCATAAAAATTTGTGTTCATACCAATGTTTTTTAAACAATAGTATTTTTCAATTTTCCCAATGGAACTACGGTCTTTTTTCAATTTTTACCATAAATTAATATATATATGTAATTTTTACCCTAAGTAATTGCATACAGTATGATTTACCAACTAAATTAGTCAAGCAGCACATTCTCGATATATATTGTCAAATAAAATTGGATGTACAAAGTAAAATTTATCCGTACTTCAGTTTGCAAATTAATACCTTACCAAACTTACGATATAAATTGAATATGGGTGGCATTTTTTTTAACACATAAATGTCATGTACTGAAAAACATTACTATTTTTAAAGAGAACAGTGAACAAAGAATGACAACATACATGGCTTTGCTTCTCCACTATTTTCAAAGTTGCATTTCTTTTACCTTTTTTTAAGTCTTCAATTTGATAAAGACCATCTGATCTGCACCTTCTTCGATCAGTATATTCAGCACTTATGATGATAGTTTTGGTATGGTACTTGTACAGCCATGCGAATTGTTACACTTTCAAAAAAAATTCATATGTTTATAACTGTTGTTAGTTCAGAACATGTGCACTCATCTTGAAAAAATTTGGATAAGTTTGAGATTTATATAAAAAAAAAATTATTTTTTTAATAGTGGGCTTCACTTTTTTTTCAAATAAAATATGCAAAACTAGCACAACCTAAAATTGTATCTATCATATATCTATTTCAAATGGTAGGGTTCATTTTCCTGCATTTAGTGCATAACTTGTGCCCTGCCAATAACGTCATTTATAACATGAGAATAAAATTGTGCTTAAATCATGTTCTCATGTCTTTTAAGTTGAGTAAGTCAAATTCATGAATCTTCTTTAAATCTTTTTGCTTTGGTAGGGACGAATATGAGTTTATCCAGAAGATTGTTCTAGAGGTCTCAACAACCTTACCAAATCTTTTTGACTTGCATGTTGCCGAGTTTCCGGTGGGAATACAGTCTCAAGTAGAAGTTATTAATGAGCTATTATGTACTGAGGAGAATGACATACGCATGATAGGGATTTTCGGTAGTGGTGGAATTGGAAAAACAACGATTGCAAAAGCAATTTATAACCTTATTGCTAACAGGTTTGAAGGCCGTTGTTTTCTTGTTGATGTTAGAGAATCTTCAAAACAAGATCAAGGTGGTCTCGTAAAGTTGCAACAGACAATTCTTTCTGACATTCTTAAAGATTCAAGTTTGAAAGTTAGTAATGTCGATCAAGGAATCAATTTGATAATGAAGAGACTTTGCCATAAAAGAGTTCTTTTGGTTCTTGATGATGTTGATTGTTTGGACCAATTAAAAAAATTATGTGGAAGATGCGATTGGTTTGGTTCTGGTAGTCGAATCATCATAACAACAAGGGATGGGGGTTTACTAACTAAGCATCATGTTCATTTCAAATATCGGATGAAGGAAATGGATCACCGTGAAGCTCTTCAGCTCTTTAGCCACCATGCTTTCAAAAGTGACAAACCTAATGATGCTTTTGAGGATGTCATAAAACTTGCACTAAAGTGTGCTGCCGGCCTTCCACTTGCTTTACAAGTGATAGGCTCAAATCTATGTGGAGAAGATATACATTTTTGGAACAGTGAATTGAAAGAGTACAAAAGAATTCCAGAACAAAATATCTATGAAAAACTCAAAATAAGTTACGATGGATTAGATCATCATACAAAAGAGATTTTTCTTGACATTGCATGTTTCTTCAAAGGAGGCAACAGGAAATATGTCACTAAAATATTGGACGGTTGTGGTTTCAATGCCTATGCCGGTGTCAAAAAGCTCAATGATAAATGTCTCATAACTATTGATGAATATGACCGACTGATGATGAATGACTTACTAGAAGATATGGGTAAAGAAATTGTCCGACAAGAATCACCCGCAGAACCTGGCAAGCGGAGTAGATTATGGTTTCATGAAGATGTTCGTGAAGTACTTGAAAAAAATAAGGTAAGATTTTCCCTAGAAACATAATTCTACTTCTGTGTTCTTTCTTTTCTTTTTTCCTTTCTTCAATTGAAGCTATTATTAAATTAAAAGAAATGGATCCAGAAATACATATAAATTATTATATAGACACATACGTACCCTCTGCATGAAATATTTTCCCAATTCTGTAAATAAAATAATTTTAATAAAGAAGTACAAATAAAATCATGAAAGCCAATTCACATTTTCTCCATTTTTCTAAAAAGGCAAAATGCTATGATTATCTTATACTTTTTTAGTATTTTAAACAGAGTAATACGTATTAAAAGGAGGAAGTATATGACTTTGACATTTGAACGTACATACTCATTTCTAGAAATCTGAATGATAAAAATAAGGCTATTCCTTTTGAAATCTAAAATAGAAACACCATATGAAGAAAGGTGAGGCCTATGTTTGTTATTTCCTTCTTAATGAATGAAATAGTGATGTACACACGTATTGTACGAAAAATACATATAATCCGAGCTTGTTCAACTTATATATAGTTCATGAACACTTGTGCAAGTAGTGTTGAATTATAGGGAATTTATCTTTGATTTTTGATAGAACACTTGTGCATTCTCACATTAGGGAACAGAGAAAATTGAAGGCATATTGATAAAAATGCCTTGGAAGGACAGCAAGATACGTTTGGGTTCTGAGGTGTTTGCAAAAATGGAAAGACTCAGAATATTAATAGTTAGAAGCTTCGATGACGTCAGTTTTTGTGATGGATTGAATTATCTCTCTAATGAGTTAAGAGTTCTTGATTGGTTCAAATGTCCTTTGCTCTCTTTGCCATCTAATTTTCATGGAGAGAAACTCATTGATTTCTGTATCAAAGGAAGCAATATTAGAGATTTAGGCACAAGATTGCAATCTAAGGTAAGTATTTTTATTTTCAATATATCATGTCGATCTGTCTTAGTTTTAAGGTATGCTGCAAATGTCCTTTAATTGTTAATACATTTCTTTTATTTTCTTCTTTTCAAACAGAACTTAACAAGTATAGATCTCAGTTGCTGTGAATACTTGACAAATATATGTGATCTTTCAAGTTGCTCAAATCTAGTGAAGTTGAATTTTAATGGATGTACAAGTTTAGTTGAGGTTCATGATTCTGTTGGATTTTTGGATAAGCTTGTTGAATTGGATTTTAGCGATTGTTCCAGCCTAAAGAATTTGCCAAGAAGCTTTAAGTTGAGATTTCTAAAACTCCTTAAACTTGACGGTTGTACTAGTCTTGAAAACTTTCCAGAAATTGAGTGTGAAATGAAATATTTGGAAAGGGTCGAGTTAGATTGCACCAAAATACAGGAGCTACCTTCATCCATTACATACCTCACTGGGCTCAATACGTTATATATAAATGATTGCGACAACCTTGTGCATTTTCCAGTAAACATTTTTCAGTTGGAACATCTACAGAATGTTTCCATCACTTGTTGTCCAAACTTTGTAAATTTTGGAAAGGAGGTGGGGCATAATGGACAATTTGTGCCATGTACACAGGAAAATAAAATTTCATCAAGTATGGAATTGTTGCCTCCAAAATCAAATAATTTATCTCGGACATATAATTTCTCATCCAGTTTGAGGACTTTAAATCTATCTGGTAGTGGTATTGTTAGCCTTCCTCCATGCATCGAAGGATTTGTTGGATTATCTAAACTTGATTTGACATACTGCAAGCAACTTGAAGAAATTCTACACCTTCCACCAAATGTAGAAGAGGTATATGCAGAAGGATGTTCCGGTCTAAAGAATTTCTTACCAGAATCAAATAATTTATCTCGGACATATAATTTCTCATCCAGTTTGAGGACTTTAAATCTATCTGGTAGTGGTATTGTTAGCCTTCCTCCATGCATCGAAAGATTTGTTGGTTTGTCTGAACTTAAATTGAAAGGCTGCAATGAACTTGAAGAAATTCTACACCTTCCACCAAATATAAAAGAGATACATGCTACAGGATGCGAGTCATTGAAACGCTTTCCTCATTTATCGACAGAATCTTCATTTGGTACACCCGACTTAAAACGGCTAACATGGATTAACTTATCGGAGTGTAATAAAATGCACGTGAATGTAGGGAATCATGCGCCAGATCCATTAATGGTACAGGTATACGTCTCTCATCTATTTGATCTCTAATTTCTTTATGTTTCGTACTTGATAGCTTGTATTTGTTATCTAACATATATATAGTTGGTTTAATAGGAACGCTTTCGGGAGAAAGAATCAAGTACGATTATATATCCAGGAAGTAGGATTCCAGAGTGGTTCAAGTATTGCAAGGAGACTACTTCATATACTAATTCTATTGAAATAGAAATTGATCATAACGCGTCTATGTGTGGGCATCCGATCGTGGCATTAGTTTTGTGTCTTGTTGTGGGACCTCTTACGAAAAGTGAACCTATTCTTATCAAAATAAACGGCCAGTTGATTAAAGATTTAGATAATGATGTTTATCTGCCGAGTTCAACGGACCCACATCGTGTATGGCTACGATACATAGCTGGAAATTCTACTGATGAGATGCTGCCAAGAAGTTACAGGGAGGGGAACTATAATATGAGGTTTACATTTGAAATTGATTCAGAGAAAGCATTCTTCAAAAGTGCTGGAGTCCATCTAATATACGGGAATGACAATTTGATTGATCTTAATAATCAATGTTCAAAGAGATACCGAGATGATGGTGAGAATGACTTGGAATCCGATTGGAACCCACAAAAGAAGAGGCGGGGATCTTCAACGGCCAGCTCTAGCCTACTTGGGTATGTGATAATAGCTGAATTGTGCAGAATTTTACTAAATTAAATTTATCTATACTTTAGACTACAAATTAATACTTTATGAAGTTTATGCATGGTATAAATTGAATATGTGTGGTATTTTGTTAACACATAATTGTTAGGTACTAAAAGAAATTACAGAATGACAACATACATGGCTTTGCTTCTCCACTATTTCAAAGTTCCATTTCTTTTTCCTTTTTTTATGTCTTGAATTTGATAAAGACCATCTCTACACCTTCTTTGATCACCACTTATGATAATAGTTTAAGTATAGTACTACAGCTAGGCATGCGAATTGTTACACTTTCAAGATTCATATGTTTTTAAGATGTGCAAGTCTCGTGCACTCTATTGAAAAATAGTAGATTAATCTAGGCCCCACATGTAAACATTATTGTTTTTAATGGTAGAACCCACATTTTTTCAAAGTGAGTGTGCTGAGCTTGTACAACTTAAAATTGTATCTAACATTAGTCTAGTTCAAATGTTAGGGATCATTTTCCTACATTTAGTATTTAACTTGTGCCCTGCCAATAAAATCATTTATTACATGAGAATAAAATTATGCATGTGTAGATCATGTTCCCATGTATTTTAACACAAGGAATTCAAATGCCTGAATTTTCTTTTAATCCTTTTGCATTGGCAGGAATGAATCTAAATTTATGGAACAAATTGTTCAAGAGGTCTCAAAAATAGTATTAGATTGTACATATTTGCATATTGTTGAGTATCCAGTGGGAATAAAGTCTCGTGTAGAAGATATTAATATGCTATTATGTATTGAGGAGAATGACGTACGCATGATAGGGATTTTCGGTATTGGTGGAATTGGTAAAACAACCATTGCAAAAGAGATGTATAACCGCATTACTAATCAATTTGAAGGCAGCTGTTTTCTTGCAAATGTTAGAGAATCTTCAAAACAAGATAAAGGTGGTCTCGTAAAGTTGCAAAAGACAATTCTTTCTGACATTCTTAAAGATTCAAGTTTGAAAGTTAGTAACGTTGATCGAGGAATCAATTTGATAACGGAGAGACTTTGTCATAAAAAAATTCTTTTGGTTCTTGATGATGTTGATCATTTGGACCAATTAAAAAAATTATGTGGAAGATGCGATTGGTTTGGTTCTGGGAGTCGAATCATCATAACAACAAGGGATGAGGGTTTACTAACTAAGTATGGTGTTAGTTTGAAATATCCTATGAAGGAAATGGATCACAATGAAGCCCTTCAACTCTTTACCCAGCATGCCTTCAAAAGTGACAAACATATTGATGGTTTTGCGGATCTCTTAGAGGATGCACTACATTATGCTGGCGGCCTTCCACTCGCTTTAAAAGTGATAGGCTCAAATCTATATGGAGAAGATGTATGTTATTGGAAAAGTGAATTGGAAAAGTACAAAAGAATTCCAGAAAAGGAAATCCAGGAAAAACTCAAAATAAGTTACGATGGATTAGATGATTCTACAAAAAAGGTTTTCCTTGACATTGCATGTTTCTTTAAAGGAGACAAGAGAGAATATGTCACTAAAATACTGGACAGTTGTGGTTTCAGTGCCTATGCCGGTATCAAAAAGCTCAATGATAAATGTCTCATAACAATTGATCAATATGATGGTAACCAATATTTGTGGATGCATGACTTACTACAAGATATGGGAAGAGAAATTGTTCGACAAGAATCACCCGAAGAACCTGGCAAGCGCAGTAGATTATGGTTTGACAAAGATGTCCGTGAAGTACTTGAGAAAAATAAGGTCAGATTTGCCCTAGAAATATAATTCTACTTCCGAGTTCTCTTTTTTCTCAAATGAAGCTACTATTAAATTAAAAGAAATGGATCTAGAAATACATATAAATTATTATATACACACATATGTACCCTCCACATAAAATATTGTCTCAATGTGAAAATAAAATAATTTTAGTAAAGAAGTATAAAGAAAATCATAAAAACCAATTCCCATTTTTCCCATATTTTTCCTATAAAGGCAAAATGCTATGATTATTTGATGCTTTTTAGTATTTTAAACTGAGTAATACGTATTAAATAAAAGAAGTATACATTACTTTTTAGTATTTTAAACTGAGTAACACTTGTGCATTCTCACATTAGGGAACAGAGCAAATTGAAGGCATATTGATAGATTTGCCTTGGGAGGATTGCATGATACGTTTGGGTTCTGAGGTGTTTGCAAAAATGGAAAGCCTCAGAATATTAAAAATTATATGCTGCAGTGAAATTTTTTGTGGCGGATTGAAGTATCTCTCTAATGAGTTAAGAGTTCTTGATTGGCTCGGTTGCTCTTTGGAGTTTTTGCCATCTTCTTTTCATGGAAAGAAACTCATTGTTTTAAACATAAGAGGAAGCAATATTACTGATTTCGGCACGGGATTGCAATCTAAGGTAAGTATTTTTATTTTCAATATCATGTTGATCTGTCTTACATTTAAGGAATGATGCAAATTTCCTTTAATTGTTTATATGTTTCCTTTATTTTCTTCTTTTTAAACAGAACTTGACACGTATAGATCTCAGTTATTGTCGATACTTGACAAATATATCGGATCTTTCAAGTTGCCCAAATCTAGAGGAGTTGGTTCTTGATGGATGTACAAGATTAGTTGAGGTTCATGATTCTGTTGGATTTTTGGATAAGCTTGTTGAATTGAGATTGGAAGGATGTTCCAATTTCAAGAAGTTGCCAAGTAGCTTCAAGTTGAGATCTCTAGAATTACTTGAGCTTGAAGGTTGTACAAGCCTTGAAAACTTTCCTGAAATTGAGTGTGAAATGGAACATTTGAAGCGGGTCGTGATAGAAAGCACTGTAATACAAGGGCTACCTTCATCCATTACATACCTCACTGGACTCGAGGAGTTATTTATCAATGGGTGCAAAAGCCTTGTGCTTTTTCCAATAAACATTTTTCAGTTGGAACATCTAAAGGATGTTACAGTCATTAAATGTCCAAATTTTGTAAATTTTGGACAGGAGGTGGGGCATAATGGACAATCCATGCCATGTACACAAGAAAATAAAATTTCATCCAATTTGGCTTATTTAAATCTATCTGATTGTGGTTTTGTTAGCCTTCCTCCATGCATCGAAGGATTCGTTGGATTGTCTTACCTTCATTTGAGAGATTGCAAGCAACTTGAGGAAATTGTACACCTTCCACCAAATTTAGAACAGATAGATGCTACAGGATGCGTGTTATTGCAATGCTTTCCTCATGTATCGACAGAATCCTCATTTGGTATAACCGAGTTAAAACGGCTAAAATTGATTCACCTATCAGAGTGCAATAAAGTGGATGTGAATGTCGGGAATCAAGCACCAGATCCATTATTGGTTCAGGTATACATGTCTGATCTATATGATCTCTAATTTGATAGCCTGTATTTGTTTTCTAACATATATATACTTGGTTTAATAGGAACGCTTTCGGGAGAAAGATTCAAGTAGGATTATATATCCAGGAAGTAGGATTCCAGAGTGGTTCAAGTATTGCAAGGAGACTACTTCATATACTAATTCTATTGAAATAGAAATTGATACTAATGAGTCCATATGTTTTGGTTATCAGATCATGGCATTAGTTTTGTGTTTTGTTTTGGACCTCTTCCGGTGGGATGTAGAATAGAAACTATTACTATCTCAATAAATGGCCAATCGATTACACATGCTAACATATGGCCTTCAAAAGACCAACATCGTGTATTGCTACAGTACATAGCTGGAAATTCTATAGATCAGATGGTGTCAAGAAGTTACAGGGAGGGGAACAATATGAGGTTTACATTTGGAAGTGATCGAAAGAAAGCAATCTTCAAAAGTGCGGGAGTCCATCTAATATACAGGAATGACAATTTGAGTGATTGTATTCTACCTTCAAGTATCATGCTGATATGATGGTGAGCATGACAATGGATCCCGATTGGAACCCCGAGCAGAAGAGGCGGGGATCTTCAACCAACTCTAGCATTATGGGAATTCAAGTAGGCTATTAATGAAGAACTTTCGACTTGGGTATGTGATAATAACTGAATTGTGTAGAATTTTAGTAAATTAAATAAAGCATTATCACAATTATATATATAGTGTTAATTCTTATATTTTTATTAGTTTTGAAAATTTATTTTGTTTTATTGTGATTATATAGCTTCATAAATTAATTATTTCTTGCTTTGATTCATTGATTTTTTAGTGCTTAGCTTATTTTATTTTAGAACTTATTTTTCTGGACTGGATTATAATTTATTTAGTTTATATTTGATTGATTTTCTGGACTGGAGGTTCAGGTATAATTTCTTTCTATTTCGTATATATGGCATATTTGATAACTTGTATTTGTTTTCTAACATATACTTGGTTTAATAGGAATGCTTTCGAGAGAAAGATTCAAGTAGGATTATATATCCAGGAAGTAGGATTCCAGAGTGGTTCAAGTGTTGCAAGGAGACAAGTTCATATAGTAATTCTATTGAAGTAGAAATTGGTCATAATGCGTCCATGTGTTTTGGCATCAGATTGTGGCATTAGTTTTCTGTTTTGTTGTGGGACCTAAAGGGGGTACTTTAATCACCACAATAAACGGCCAGCTGATTAATAGATATTTTGATTGTGATATATGGCCTTCAATGGACCCACATGATCGTGTATGGCTACAATACATAGCTGGAAATTCTATTGATCAGATGCTATCAAGAAGTTACAGGGAGGGGAACAATATGAGGTTTACATTTGAAAGTTGGCTTTGAGAAAGCAATCTTCAAAAGTGTTGGAGTCCATCTAATATATAGAAATGACAATTTTATTGATCTTAATATTCAACTTTCAAAGAGATACCAAGATGATGGTGAGTATGACATGACTTGGAACCTGATTGGAACCCACAACAGAAGAGGCGGGGATCTTCAACGGCCAGCTATAGGTTTAATGGAGTTCATAGATGCTAATGAAGATTTGGATTTAAAACTTCAACTTGGATATGTGAGAATAGCCGAATTGTGCAGAATTTTACTAAATTAAATAAAGCGTTATTGCAATTATATATATAGTTTTAATTCTTATATTTTTATTAGTTTGAAATATTTATTTTTCTAACTTAAATTTGAACTTTATCTTAATGAAGGAATTGAAGTTCGAAAAGGAATAAAAGTTGTGGAAGGAATCAAAGTTGGGAAAGAACTATAACCATAACAGACTTTAACGGTAACAGGCTTCTAGCTATTTTAACATTCTGAGAGCAGTCTAATTTTTTTTTTCTTTAGTTTCATTTTAAATATTGCTTTGATATTTATTTACATTCATATTTTAGAATTTATTTTCGTGAATATGCCTAGCTAAATTTTCAACTAAGGTTAAGGATGAAACCTCATTAAAGATTAGTAATATTATTTATGAGATTGGTTTTTTTTTTTTTGATGCGTTTAACAGTTTATTGTTCTTACTTCATATCAATTGAAAGGGATAAAACTCTTGATGTAAATTCAATCATATTTTTTTCATAATCTAGAATAATCTTAATCAGTTGAGAGCCTGATTCATAATTTTGTTAAAAATAAAAGTCAACATTAATAGTTTTTTCAGTGTTTAGACGAATTTGCATTTTTAGGATTTATTTTATTTTTTATTGTGATTAGCTTAATAAATTAATTATTTCTTGCTTTGATTCATCGTTGTTTAGTTCTTAACTTCTTATTTTATTTTAGAACTTATTTTTCTGGAATGGATTAGAATTTATTTTGTTTATATTTGATTGGTTTCCTATGCTTTTACAAGTGCCTCTGGGTTCGACCTCGTTCTTAATAAACTATACTTTGGTACAGTTTGTACAATACTTGTGGATACAATTAAATTTCACAATAAGTTTTTGGCATCGTTTCTAGGGATATGGTTAGGAAAACACATTGAATATTGATAAAATTTATTATTCTATTAGTTGTAGTTAGTTTTTATAAAAAATAAATAAACAAAATTGCAATATTGTGTGGTGTATGAAAATGTGGATATATATGTGATCATACACATCATCTTACTAGTTTGTATTTTGATTCTTTGTCTACGATGGAAAAACCTAGAGGATGCATAAACTTGCAAGGAGTTGTTTTTACTCATTACCACCAACCCTCCATCATGTAAACCACTACGGCACACTTTGAGCTGAAGCCACAAATAATTTAACTACTTCCTACTTTTCGTGGTTTCAAGAAAGAAGATCCTTACATGCATGTAAAGGATTTTCTTCAAATTTATGCTACCCTTAGGCTCTAAAACTTCACTGGTGAGTCAGCTCGTCTACGCTTGTTTCCTTTTTCTTCAAAGGACAATGCAAATGCATGGTAAAACTCTCTCTGCCTTCTAGATCTATCCCTTCTTCGGATATTCTCGTCACAAAATTTCTTTCTAAATTTTTTTCGATGTAAAAAACTAATGCTTTGAGGAGAGAGATTGCTGATTTTTAACAAGATGATAATGAAAGTTTTATGAGTTGGGAGAGATTTAAGGACCTAATTCTGAAGTGTCCCCATCAAGGTCTTGAGACACGAAGACAAGTGCACTATTTTTATAACAGTTTAATTCAGAGAAACTGTAACATGATTGAGTCGATGAATGATGGTGGATTTTTGAGTTTGATGGATGAAGAGCCATATAAGTTTCTTGAAAATTTATCATAAAGCTCCTAGCAATGGAATTTTCCTAATCATAGACAGACACAATCAAGAAATGAGATTTGTCTAAAACAAGTGAAAATCATGATATTAAGGTCAAATTAGACAATCTCACTCGTAAGGCAGAAGCTTTGACTCTAAGTAGAACCATGAATTATGTCAATTGAGTTCAAGATGAATTATATTCTCTCTGTGCTAGTATCATGCATATGACAGAAACGTGCCCTTCCACAAAGGCTTATTTAGAGTTCTGTGTGCTAATTTTTCTGAGACATTCAATCTCAATTGGTGGAATCATCCTAATTTTTCCTGGAAGCAAAATCAGCCTCCCATGAATTTATGCTGACCTCAGAATTTTACTAATTATAATTTACTATTGCAAAATCATCCTAATTTTTCTATTTCTATCTGCTAACTTTTCATTATGTTTGTACCGTACTGTACTCATTTTGAGCATGTTGTTTCAGCATGTTTTGTGTCTATTACAATCATAGTGCAGCACCTGTATCTGTATTCATGTGTTGTTAATCCCTTATTTTTTTATCCCATCCGTTATGCACTGTTTTTGCAATAGCAAGGGAGAAGTAATAAACTTTACCAACATATATAACATAAGGGATACAGAGAGTTTGTGAACTTTGTATTTTGATTTAAGTTATTCATTCACAGGCTGTCTTAGTGCTTGATTTGGGCAAATTTGACCTTCCCTTTTTAGCCCCCCAAAGCTCAAATATTTCAAGAAATCACTATTGTTCTCCCTCCTATGCATAAACCCTAGCTGCAAGCCTCTCTTCAATGATCTTGGTGAGTTTTCTTCAAGTTAATTCTTTCCTTTTTGGACTCAATTGTATCTCTCAAACAACTCCTCTAATGAATTCTCATCTTTCTAGAACGGTTTTATCATCAACTTCAGTGGAAGATCGATGCTGTCCTGCTAAACTTATCAAGACTTCAATGGCCACTCTTGGTTTTCTCCTCGGGGTTTGATAAAAGTCCTCTTAGGTAAGAGCCTTTATTCACTTCTAAAGTGATATTTGGTCAAGCTATTATGGTGTTGATAATCTAGAACAGTAAAGGGATGAAACAATAAATGTTTGAAGAAGGTTGATTGGTTCTCCTAGTGTACTTCCAACGATGAAGATAGGCTGATTTTCCTTTAAAGAAGCTTGATTATGTCATATTACTTGACGTCATGAGGCATGAGTGCTCTGGACACGTTTTAAAGTATTGCATGCATATTTATCAATCAAAACCATATATGAAAAAAGTTTGTGGAATAACTACTTTCACTATTAGCATGTTTAGAACTTCAGTTGCATTATTTCATGGTGACTCGTGAATGAGCATCCATTGATATTCCATGTATCTCAGAAAACATTTTCATGGGAAATTAGTACTCTTTCAAAGGTATTTTTTAGTTTAAGTGACATAGAATGAACCTTTCTCGAATTGTTTTGCAGTGGCTCAAACCTTTCAATCACAGGATGCTTTTGGAATTTGCAGCAAAGTAATCTCCTCGACCACTCTACTGGGATTTCAGTACATATATAAATAACATGACCAGGAATATTGAAATAGGTTCAAGGCCTCAAAGTCTATGTTTTTAGACCAAGACCAGATGTGTAAAGGGAGATTTAAGTGCCTTGAAAACTATTTTTTATAGACCTAATGACCATAAGAAGTGTAAGTTAAATAAGGTTAGAATTGTAGAGCATAACATAAAAGGAATTATAATTTTCTAAGATTCTTTTCGAGTTCACCAAATAGGATATGTATTGGACCTGATTTCTTTTAACTTTTTCGCCTTTTCAGCTTTCTATGAGACTATGATCACCTCTTCCCATATTGGAAAGGATGCTGGATGAATTGTTATACTAGACATTAGAAGGTCACCATTAAAAGGCTGAAAACTAATGACCAAATTTGTGTGTGAAGGGAAGAAAGGTAATGTGCATGGAGCTGGTTTTCTTAACATTTGTGGCAAACACATGCATTGAGATGAAATTAATTAATTTCTGTGCAAGTTAAGGGAATCTAAACTGTTGTTAATTTCTTGGGCTGCATTTGTCAAAATACAGGGTAATTGCTGAGAGTTTCTGGTTTGGGAAATGACACAAATCATTGGTCCTAAAGCTCTAGATGGGATTATTATCATACTTTTGAACCCATCTCAACATTAGAAAGAACGAGGAAATAATAAGGTCATGTACTAATGCATACTGAAAGACTTCTATATTGGCCTGCCATTTTGTGGTTATCTTGCTGGAGCTCGTGTATCTAATCGTGCCTTATTTGATGGCTAACCGTACGTGGCAGAGTCAGTACCATAAACACATATTGTTAAATGGGTGCCTTAATTGCTACATGTATTGGATGCCAACTGCAGACATGCCGCTGCTCCTGCAGCACCCTCTCCCTGTCTTGTGATGTAGGATATGCAAAGTATGTGACACAATACCGTTTTATTCCAAAAGATTGAATTTCTTGTCAATACCATAAACACATATTGTTAAATGGGTTCTGCCCTTGAAGATCCGTCCGGTAGGAAATGTAGCTGGTAGAGTTTTATTAATCACTTTTCCTCTAGAAAATCCTACATATTTATTATTTTTTTATAAAATTAATTTTCTTGTTCTTGTTCTGTTAGAAAATGTGTACAATGGATGAATCGGTTAGTTATTAATGCTTGCTAAATATGTTATAATTATAACAAGATATGTATAATTAGTTAGTAATTGGTGATTTGTATTTAAGCTTTCTAATATTGTAATCCGTTCTTGCCTGAATGGAAAAAACAACAAAGAGTCGAATTTGTTAATTCCTTACAAGTAATCAATTACTAATTAGTGATTTGTACAAACGAGCGCATTCTAATGTCAAGTTTGTAAATACCCCATAATTAAAGGGTCTTGCCCAAAGTTAACATGAATTGATGTTCTTTTAAAAAAAGTCTCATCCCGGATTAATCTTTAGAAAAATGGTTTAACTATAAAGTGATTTTATAAAAGTAAATTCATAAATTAATGTGGTCCATTGTAAATCTACTTTTATTATAAATATCGTATAAATTCATATCAATTTATATATTTATTTTTATAGGATATGTTTTATTATAAATATCGTATAAATTCATATCAATTTATATATTTATTTTTATAGGATATGTTTGTGACCGTAGCATTTCTCAATTCTATAATACACTGCTTCCCAAATAGTAAATCTATGATATTTACAGCTTCATCGAGCTTTGGGACAGACTGAATTTTGACTTCCTTTTCTTTTTCTTTTTTTCCTTTTGTTTCAAGAAATAATGTCATGATGAGTTGCCTAGATACCAGTTAAAAGGCCTTCCAAATTAGTGAATAAATTTTATTTATGAAGTCCAATATTTTCCAAAAAAAGAAATAGAAAATTTAATCAAGACCTATATTTGAGTGCTGTAAAAGTTGATGGTCATGGTTATTCATCTTGCTCTTGCTAGCTACAGCTTATTTGTTTGCTGCAAAAGCTCTTACATAATTTTTGAACCATAACTTGGATCACTTCTCATGCACTTAGCTAGAAAGCAAAAATTAAAGTGATTCTCAAGGGTTTTCTTTCCAATTTGAAGGTCGGCCTGATATAGTTCTCATCCAATACATACATTTAGCACCCCCTTTGTTTTTCTCTGTCTCATGTCATCTACCTTTCCACCATTCTTCCAGGCCTTCCTCACCCTTCTGTAGCACCCATTCTCATTGCAGCAACCCGCTCCAAGGGAGTGCAATGCACCCCGGGCTAAGGCGAGTTGAAATGACGCATTAATCAGCTGGAATGGCTCAACAACACCATGTTCTGAGCATAATGTAAATTGGATTGGTGTTTATTGTGGGAAAGGAAAAGTTAAGGGTGCATTTGGCGCATAATCAGTTTGCTGGTAGTATTCCTACATCATTGATAACTTTGCCAAAGCTTTTGGAGTTAAGGCTTGAGGATAACCATTTTGATGGTCAGATACCAGATTTTCAACTGAAGTCATTGAGTTCTTTTAACGTATCGGGCAATGAATTGGAGGGTCCAATTCCAAAGAGCCTTAGTGGGATGGATTCAAGCTCCTTCTCTGGTGAGTCAACTTAAGCGTCCAAAGAACTGAAAACCAAACAATGCCTAAAGCCCACATGTGCATATATACAAAGGTAAATATGTTTGAAAACATTCAGGCAGTGATGGTTTGTCCTATCAATGGTAGTAAATTTAGAGCTATGTGAAAAGCCTATGGGTAATTGCGATGAAGGCTCAATTCCAAGTGTCCTAGTGATTGTTATACTTGCAACGATGGCAATGGTCGGCATAGGTATAGTGGTCTTCATCAACCACAAGAGGCAACCATCTTTATTGACAAAGGCTCCAGTACAACCATCAGACTTGCAAAAGAAATCAGGCATAAAGGAATCAAACGAATCAAAGCAAGACTTGACAAACCGCAGTGGAAATACCAAGAAGGTTGAGAATGTGAAGCTGACCTTTGTCAGGGAAGATAGGGAGAGGTTTGATCTGCAGGAATTGCTTAAAGCCTCAGCTGAGATATTGGGCAGTGGATCCTTTGGGTCTTCTTACAAGGCTGCCTTGCATAATGGAATGGTGATGGCTGTGAAGCGGTTCAAACAAATGAATAATTTGGGGAAAGAGGAGTTTCAAGAGCATATGAGCAAGTTAGGGAGGTTGAGACACCCGAATCTGCTTCCTCTGGTGGCTTACTACAATAGGAAGGAAGAGAAGCTCTTGGCATTTGACTGTGCAGAAGGCCAGCTTGGCCGTTCATCTACATGGTACTGATCTCCTCTCTAAAATATGTCTGCTCACATGTGCATGTAAATTGGTAGGCCCTTTGTATATGTTTCTTTATAAACATAGCATTTTTGTCATGCACATACATACATACATACATACATACATATATCTAATATCCGCCTCTGTTGTGTAATCACTTTCAATGTGCACGTTCACTGACATCATTTTCAATTCAAAAAAGCACTGTTACATTGTCCAATTATACCAATAGTCCTTCTAATTATAAGCCAGTTTGGAGGAAAACTCTGTCATTCTTCAATTATAAGCCAGTTTATAATTATAAAGCAATCCTCAATCTGGTTGAACAAAGTCTGCAATTTCTTTTTTCTTGTTCTTCCTTTAAGGTAGTAGCATTTAATTAGTTGTCGTCACCCAACTACTATATATATATATATATATATTATTTGACACACATATTCACTTACTACCTACCAATTTAGTTTTATTTTACGACTGATTCAAAATATCATCTAATTTCAACACTTAAATACCATTAAAAAATAAATATTTTTTAATTTCAAATTTTTAAATTTTTAATTTTTTCATTTAATCATTACAGCTTCCCAAAAATTTCAAACAAAATACAAAAAATAATTCAACTTTTTAGAATTTCAAAACAAAAATTATATTAAAAAATAATATTATAATAATATTTTAACTAAATAGTATTTTTATTTAACTTTTACTCTCTCATGTGACGCCCCCAAATCCCCATGCACGGACACGGGAAAATCGAGACGTCCAGATGATGACAACACGGGTCACCACCCTATCGACGAGTGCCAAGTGTGTGTAAAAGCAACAAATGTGCAGAGAGAAACACGCAGCGGATAACGAAAGTCATATAACTAAGTACCAGAATTTTTTCTTAACGTAATACAGGCTGTTTAAAACATACTTAAATAAAATATTACAAAAACACAAATATAGTTTTAAACCAAATAGAAAAGCATAACATCAGCAACCCGGCGGAGCCGCATTCTCGGGCTCAGCCTCCTCCTCTTCATCCTCGAATCCTGCACCAAAATCTACGGAATAAAAAATGGTACCGCAGGTAAGTAAAACCCAAACACCACCAGATAAAAGCATATAGAACTCAAACAATATGCATGAAGTATGCCCAATGCGCAAAACCCATAAAACATATTTTTCCACACACGCCAAAAACCCATTTGGCCCAAAAACATAACCTTTCCAAATATCCCGCCAAAAGTCACATTTGGCCCAATACCATCTCAAACCATTATCCATTTTATCCGTATGCACCATGACCTCCCCTAGGGGTCATCCGCACACCCTGGCTCCAGTGCCACACCGCAGAGTCTCACCACGCATGTGACACCTAACGAGCGATGCCCAGTTCCGCGCCCCGCGCGTTCGTAGCCAAGCATCCTCTAGCCCTCGCCAGCGAAGGGCCACGGAGTCGGTGAGTAGAGCGATGCCCGGTTCCGCGCCCGGCGCATTCGTAGCCAAGCATCCCCTAGCCCCTCTCCCGTCATCGCTCTCGACAACTCAGGGGACGTCACTCAGTTTATTACGCTCCCGAGTGACCAGAGGAGCTCCACCGAGATAATACCCCATCCCGGTTTGGGGTCGTGATACACACGCACTCGTAAGACCACTTATGCCAATAAATAGGCTTTTCACACTTAAACAAAAACACACGTGCATGCACCATGTAATGCCATATCAATGCACAAAATAACCAACCAACATAAATAAAAAAAACAAGCAACTCCGTCCTCCATCCATCCGACCCCCGAACTCCTCGGACTCAGTCCGGAATCAGCCAACCAACAGCAAATAAATATTGAATGAGCAATATATATTTAAATCTGAAAGTAGGGTTTGGAAAATACTTACAGCGCTATACGGTATTTTTAGAAAACACCCGGCGTTGCAAACGGCGGAGAAAAAGCAACGTTACAGTGAAAAATCACTGTGGCCGTGGGTTGTGAAATACCCACTTTTGAACGGGGACAAACCAGGGCTTGGGATTGGTAGGGAATGGTCTAGGGATGATTGTGAAGCTATTGGAAGTGGTGGTTGGCCGTGGGTGGCGGCGAAAACGGCGGTTGAAGGCCAAAATACCCAAATCGGAAAGCTAGCTCACGGGGACTGTTCCGGTGACTATTAGAGGCCGGAAATGGGTGGGTTAGGACAGTAAGGAGTCGGTGATGAAGTGGTGAAGAGGTGGTGGCCGGAGATGGAGCGACGGCGGCAGATCGAGGCAAAAACCACTCGGCTTGAAGGTGGATTTCCAGCTAAACGGCGACTCCGATGGTGGTGAAATTTTGTGGGGTGGTTCACCGGAGGGAGGGTAAGAAAACTGGGTGGGTGGTGTAGGCCACGCCGCCGGCGAGCTGCGGTTCTGGGCTGCGAAAGCAACCGGCGACAGGGGCAAAAACAGAGCAGGTGCGGCGACTTCCGACGGCTCTCGAAAGCTAACGGCTGGTCCGATGGCTCTGAAAATTGGTGGGGATGATCTCTGGTGAAAGGGGAAGAGAATGGTGGTGGCGGTGCACTAAACGGTGGCCGGACGGCGGAGAACTGGGCGGTCAAAGGGGCGGCGACGGGAAGGAGAAAAGAGAGATGTGCTGCGTGGGGAGAGAGAAAGGAACCGGGGAAAAAGAAGAAGAAAAAGAAAGAAAAGAAGGAAAGAAGAAAAAGAAAAGGAAAAAGGGAAAAAGAAAAAGAGAGAAGAAAAGAAATGAGGTCCAATCCTCATTCCGGAAACCAAAACAGATCCGCCGAAAATGATATTAAAAACCGTAAAACGACTAAATAAATTAAACACAACATCAAATAAATAAAAACCATATTAAAACACAATAATTTAAAATAAATAAACCAATATATTAATTAAATTAAAAACACTCATTCAGTGAAAATACACGTAAAAGCGGGTCATCACATCTCATTTCCCAAAATCTCATAAAATATCTTAACTTAAACTATTTAATTACTATTCACCAACTATCTAAATATTATTTACATATTTTTTTTATCTCATCTCATCCTATCTGTATAACCAAACCAGAATTTAGTCAAACTTGGTAGGTGGTTTAGGACATCTTTTTACGACTTTTGAATAAAGTAATCTAGTTTTCGACATCATTTCTGAACTATCAAATACATTAATCAATTTAATGCGCAAGTTGCAAAGGCTCTCTGATCATAAAACTTCTGTTCATATTAATTATTATTTTCCTAATTGCACTTTTCACATTCAAACTATATATCACCCTTTTTGAAGTTTCAAATATAAATTACGAAAAATATGCTCTTGAAACTGTAAATACTTGACAAAAATATTGGATCTTTCAAGGTGCCCAAATCTAAAGCAATTGATTCTCCAATGATGTAAAAATTTAGCTAAGGTTATTCATGACTCAGTTGGATTTCTGGATAAACTTGTTAAATTGAATTTTGATAAATGTTCCAGCAATTAGCCAAGAAATTTCAAGTTAAGAACTCTAGAATTACTTAAACTTGGACGTTGTACAAGCCTTGAAAACTTTTTCGAAATTGAGTATGAAATGAAACATTTGAACAATGTCCACTTAGGAAGCACCTCGATACAAGAGCTACCTTCATTCATTACATATCTCACTGGGCTCCAATTGTTAATTTATGAATGGTCGCAAAAGCCTTGTTATCTTCCAATAAACATTTTTCAGTTGGAACTCCAGAGAAAGTTGGTGTCATTAATTGTCCAAATTTTGTAAATCTTGTAAAGGAGGTGGAGCATTATGGACAATCCATGCCATGTATACATGATCGAGAATAATTTCTATGCTAATCAAATAATTTATTTACAAAATCAAGGACAATCCAAATTTCATCGAGCATTGTTTCTCCCTAAGACTCCATCTACAAAGTCAAATAATTTATTTAGGACCTATAATTTATCTTCTATAATTTCTATGCCTTCCTCAATGTATAGAAGGACTCGTTGGATTGTGTTAGCATAATTTGAAAGACTGCAAGCAATTTCTATGCCTTCCACAATACATAGCTGTAAATTCAATTGAGATACAGCCAAGGCACGCGGAGGGGATCATTAATCTGCAGTTTACATTTGAAAGTGATCAAGAGAAAGCACACTTGAAAAAGTGTCGGTGTCCATCTAATATACAAGAATGATGATTTCATGGATCGTATTCAACTTTCGAAGAGATAATGAGATGATGGTGATCATTACTTTACATGCAAAATGACTTCTTCCATTCCTTCCCAACAGTCTCCTCCTCCTCTTTAACCTAACAATGGAGTTATGAAGCATGCCTGAGCTTTCAAGATAAGCATACCAGCAATAATTTTACTACTCATCTTTATAGTGTTTAGCATCAAAAATAAATCCACACTTACATAGATGCCGAGATTAGAAGAGGTGAATAAATTTCACCTCAACTTTTAAAGGCCATTAAAAAGCCAAGGCTTTCCATCATTTTTTTTTTTAATAAATGTGGGCCCACATGGTATTTTGAAGAGCTGAGGAAGATCCTAGAGTATAAACAATCAAAGTGACAAATGGTTCTTACAGTATTTTACAAAGTCGAGCCAAGACGACATGAAAAAAATAGTTTGAAAGTAAGCGTTGGCTAAATATGAAGACAAGTTGAAGGGCACCGCGAGAGTCCAAAGGTGGAAGACAGCCCTAAAATAAGTGACGGATCTATCCGTTGGCATTTAAGGATCAATGGGTAATTGCAACAACTCTTATCCCTCTATCTATCTATTCTTATATTTACCCATTAAATTACATAAATGGTGAAATTAAAGTTGGAGGTACAAATTAAGTAAAGTTTATCTATAGTACTTTAGAATGCAAATCAATACTTTTTGAAGCGTATGTTATAAATTATAAATAAAAAATGGTGGTAGGTTTTTATTTTTATTTTACTTTTTTTTTTTTTGGGTGGGGAGATTATCTTCCTATATTTTTTAATAGGGCTGAAAAACCGATCCCTCAGTTCAGTTTTGTACAAAAACTGAAACTGACCGATCAGCTCATTTTGGGGGAGGAAACCGGTCGAAACCGACCATGTAAGGGGGTGAAACCGGCCGGACCAATTGCCAGCTAGTTCACGGTCGGTTCATCGGTTTTAAGCAGTTTGGGCCATTCATTTTGGGCTTTTTAAAGCCCAATTCAATCTCTTTTTGGGCTCAATTTCATTTTGGGCTTTTTTTGATGAATTTTTTAAATTAATTTTAAATATTCAATTTCATTTTAATTTTAATGTCATTTATGCTATTAGTAACTAATAACTACTAATACTACTTATAGTCTTATATAATAATTACTAGATAACTAAAAATAAATAAATAAACTCAACTACATGTTTAATACACATTATAAACAAAACCAAATTGTCTTAAGCAAGTAAGTAACAATTGTTCCAAATAGATTCCAAATAAAACCAATCTGGGTCTTGGTTGAGAATTCCAAGACTTGCAGTGGGAATTCCGAATTAGGTTAGGAATTTAATTTCACAGTGCAAAAATTTGCTCCAAACTTTTTTAGTCCTTGTCCATACACAATAAACAATTTAGACAACAAATTCAAATAAAATGGAACATAAAGTGATATAATGATAAATTAAAAACAACAAAACCGAATACACTAAAAATGGAAAAAAAAAAAAAAAAACTTTGTTGGCGTGAGTAGGTAAACTACAATGTGAAGGGACTCAAGTGAGAACAAAGTGACAAAACGACAAAAATTGAAAATCATACCTCAAAAACCAACAACTGCGTGCGGCAAACTCTGTGGGGGCTTTTTTTAAGACTTCGAAAAGGACTGCGTGAGGGGGACGAAATTGGAATGGACTTATGTTTGCCGAGGTTGCGCCATTTGATTTGACGAAGGTTGGAACGGTGTGGAGGTGGAGGCTAGAGAGGGAAAGTTGGAGGTGGAGGGTTGGACTACTGGAGGTTATGGCATGAAATGAAGACGAGAAGAGAAGAGCCAGAGGAATAAGGATGCACAGGTACCCTAGGATGAAACGCGCCGTTTCATTTAGTTTTTTTTTGGTCTTACAGACCTAAAACGGTGTCGTTTTAGATAGGAATATATTAATATATATATACATATAAGTAGTCGCCAACTCAGCGATTTTTTGCAGGGTCGAACTGCTGCTGGACCGACTAACGTTAGTTTTGGATAAATGGTACTGCCGGCCAACCGGCTCCCTGCCAATTTCTGCCAATTCCATGCGGTGGCAGTCGGTGGGAGTCAGTGGCAGTCGACGGCGTCAATTTTAGTACAACCCTATTTTTTAACGTGTAAGTGCTAGGTACTGAAAAAATATTACTATCGCTTAAAGAAAACAATGAACAAAGAATGACAACATACATGGCTTTGCTTCTCCATTATTTTTAAAGTTCCATTTCTTGTCCCTTTATTAAATCTTAAGTATTGAGTCCGATAAAAACTACTAAAGAGACAGGGAGGCCACTCATGTCAAAAGATTGGAATTTAAGAGTAAAGACAGTTTGTAGTCCAATCCCTACCACCAATGGAAATTAAGACTGCAACAACTACTGCCATGCAAATTGTTACATTTTCAAAAGACAAATGCTACTATGTTGTTCCTACTATACCGCTCATTTTGCCCCCATTGACATAGTGCCACATGCTTTATTAAAAAAATATAAACATAAGCATGGATAGATGAAATATAGAGTTTCAGTCCTTTTCTTTTTATATTTTGGAACTCCATTTTGTTCTGAATATATTTTTTTGTTTTTTATTTTTTAATAAACCACATGGCACCTTGGTGCAAGTCAATGGGTCAAAGTGAACGGTATAACTAGGGCAGCATAGTAGCATTCTCAAGTCGACAAGGATATGATTGTCTTTTCAAAATTCATAAGTTTTTAACCGTTGTTAGTGATCATTTCCTTTATGAATGTAACTTTCTTCATACCTGACCAATAATATCTTTTATTACATGAGAATAAAATTGTGCCTAAATCATCTACCCATGTCTTTAACAAGAGGAATTCTATTTCATGATTTTTCTTTTAATCATTTTGCAATGGTAGAAGCGAATCTAAATTTATTCAAGAAACTATTTTAGATGTCTCAGAAATATCGATCTTTCTGATTTATCGATATTTTGCGACCAAATCATTTCTGTCCCCAGAGAAATCGACGCTAAAACTCATCTTTAGTGGCCAATTTTACCTCGTTGCAACTTTCCACCACTAAGGGTGCAATTCGGGTAAGTGAACCATTGTATTTATTTTTGCAATGACCATAAAATTCTTTTGCGGCGTTTTATTCTCGACGCAATTAATTTAGCCATAAAAAATGACTTTCGACACCTTTGTGTCTTTTACAACGATATTATTTTTGCCGCTAAATTTCATTTTTATATTTAGCTATTTGCGATGATTATTTAACTATTTGAGACAATAATCACAATTAATTACGAAAAAGGGGGAAAACCATTATCCCTAAAGTTTAAATTTTTTTCATTTCTTCTTCGCCCCCTCTGAACCCCCAACGGTTCCCTCACTCTCTTAGCTCCTCTCATTCTCTCTTGTCATCTCTCTCTCTCTCTCCCTCGGCCTCCTCAAACTGGCTTATGCTTCCCAACCTCAGCCAATCCCATGGGCCATCAGCCATAACCTTTCAAGCACCTCAGACCCTATGAATGGATTGTTCTAGAAGTCTAAGAAATATCAATCTTTTTGATTTATTGATATTTCCATGTATGTTCGATCGACACTACAAGAATATAGGATTTTTGCGACCAAATCATTTTTATCCCTAAAGAAATAGACGCTAAAACTCCTCTTTTGCGGCCAATTTTACCTCATTGCAACTTTCCACCGCTAAGAGCATTGTTAATGGATTATGCATATGTAAAGGACAATTTTGATGAATTTAGATCTTGGCTATTCCATTTCTTTAAGTCTCTACATTGGAATAGCTATTTTTTCATTATATAATAATAAAATAATATAAGATAAATTTGACTTTGGCTATTCACATCAAATCTCCACATTGAATTATCTATTTATTTATTATATAGTAATGAGTAATTAATAATTTAAAAAATATTTAATTTTTTAATTATTAATTTATTTTATTTTATCATATTTTACTATTTAATTTAAAGAAACTTATGTGAATATTGTGGAAGTAGATAGAGAGAAGAGAGAGAGTTATAAAAAAATAATAAAATAAACATTTGATGTGTGAACAGTACTTATCAAATTTGGTTTTAGATTTAGATTTATTATAGCTAAAAGAAGCTACTGTAGTTAGGATTTGGCTAATCCAATGTGATGGTTTTTTATGTCCTATTAGCTATTTGAAGATGGTTTTTGATGTTTAGATATTCCAATGAGATGCTCTAAGCATGCAATTTGGGTAAGTGAATAATTGTATTTATTTTTGCGGCGACAATAAAATCCTTTGACAACATTTTATTATCGATTCAAAAAACATACCTCATTTATTATCATTTTATTTGCAACGATTAGGAATTTATCACAAAATATATCTTTTGCGATAAAAATAACTTGGCCACAATTAGTTTAGACATGACAAAATCAATTTTGACACCTTTGTGTCTTTTACGGCAATTATTATTTTATATGTGACGATTATTTAACTATTTCCAGCAACACTAAATCACAGAAAAAGATCACAATTAAATTTAAAAAAGGGGGAAAACCCTAATCCCTAAAGTTCAATTTTTTTTCATTTCTTCTTTGCCCCCTTTGAACCCCCGACGGTTGCCTCACTCTCTTTTCTCCTCTCTCTCTCTCTCTCTCTCGGCCTCCCCGAACTGCCTTAAGCTTCCCAACCCCAGCCAATCCCATGGGCCATAACCCACAACCTTTTAAAGCAGCTCAATGGAGAGCCAAAATTTCTTTCTTTTCCTGCTTTCTTGAAGTAAGGCAAAGATTCCAAGTCTCTTAAGGAGGAGATGCTTGAAGCCATTACGCCTTTGGATCGTGGAGTAGATTCCACTGTCGAAGACCAGCAAAGTTGATCTAATTGGATTGAATTCTTTTTCTACTCTTACATTTGGTTTGTTTTCTAGGTTATTGCTTTCTTTGGAAAAATATTTTTGTGCTTTTTTGGTTACTTTGTTGTTTTTAATGTGTTAAAGTTGTGTTTTGGTTGCCGTTTGGAACTTGTTTTGATTATTGTTTGTTTGGAGATTTCTTCTATAAGGGTTTTGAGCTTTTTTGGTTCGTGTTGATTTTCTTTGTTTTTGAACAATTATGATTCCGGATGCATTCCTATTACGTTGATATATAAGTTTATAGTTTAATTTGAAGACGTAGACATGTTATATCATAACACAAGCCACCAACATTGTGCCCTTTCAAAAATGTTGCAAAATAAAGTCTAATTTTTTTCAAGTTCAATGGGTATTATAAGACAATGGCCTGATTGGAATGCCCGTATTCGGTCTATGGCATTGTGGGATGATGATTGAATTTTACTGACTTAGAACAGATTATACCATTTGCTCTTTGCTCTGCAAGGCAGTGCATTGAAAAGCAGTTCTTTTGTTATTTTATTTTCTTAATTTTTTTTTTTTAAATTTTGATGTAGAGAAAGCAGACCAATGGAAGCTACCCTATGCAACGACAACAACATCAAAGCTTTTTGCCCTGGTCAATGTTCCCATGATCCCATGATTACAACTCTCTCATCATGCTTCTTTCCTTCCAGTTTGATAACATCAATTATTTATATCTATTGCCAACTTCTAGAGTGCTTGTTTTCTACTTTTTATGTTTTCTGGTTTCATTAGAGGTCATGATAAATGCTTATGAGTTATCACCAAAGCATGGGAACCGGTCATTTCTAAACTGATTAGGTGGCATAGACTAGGCCAAAACTTAACATAATTGATCTTCTAACACAAGTGAAAACGTTTTTTTATCACTAAAACGTACCCTTTTTGCTCCTTTTATCCCTTTCATCTTCTAACACAAGGAAGTTTGTGGATATCATTTAGTAAACTCTGATCAACATGGAAGATGCTTTGAGAAGCTTTAGTAAACTCTGACCCAATTTACTGATTTTTTTTTTCTTAAAGCATTTCATACTTTCTGAAGAGCATGAGCACCTCTTTCCAAGAATATGATGATGCTTCCTCCTCTATCTCCCTGCTGGAGAAAAGAATTTTCAAGAAAAATGTTTGCCTTAGAATTTCTTAGTTTGTTCTGCATAGCCAGAATTTTGCTTTCCTTTTTAATGATTTTTACATGTATGATAACAATGAGTTTTGTATGGCTATATTAACTTGAGCATTTTTGAAAAGGTGAGGATTCGGTCTTGGATGAAATTGTGTGAACAAAATAGGCTAGGTATCTGATGAGTGTGCGAAAGTGCACTCTAAATACCCTATTATTGGACTAAAATGCTAAAATGTGAATAGAAATCATAGGAATTAATGTGTATTCTTAAATTGAATTTCTATTTACGTTGGGATACTCTTAAGCAGTTTTTTTATGTTTAATTTCAAAGTTTATAAAAGAGCAAGTCAAGCCCAATCAAATTCAAATGAGGATATTCATGGGGTTTGAGAGCAATTTGGAAGAAAAGAAAAAGAAAAAAAAATCACAAAATGAAACCACAAGAAGTCCAAGTCCGAAATTCGCTAGAAGACAGTCTGGACATATTTTAGTGTTTTGACTGTATCTTTTTACTCACATATTGGATTGATGCGATTCTTGATGCATTAGAAATCTATCTTAAAGGGCTATAACTTTGTCTCTAATAAGGATTCTCAAATTCGAACTCCTGAAGACCGTACGTGATTGCCAAGATAAGTCCTAAAATTTAGGCGATTTTTTTATGCGGAAATTAAGAAGACATTAGGGTTTTCTTCCTACCCTATATAAGCATATCATTAGCACGAAATGGAGGGAAGGAAGAGGCACAAGAGGCAGATCTGAAGAGAGGAGAAAATCACTTCCATGGCCACTGTTCGCTTCAGTATTCTCTGGAGATTTTTGTTGTCCAGTATATTTATGGATAACTAAATTCTCAAGTAGGGTTAGGGATGAACTTGCACATTAGATGGTATTTCTAATTTATTCTTAATTCATGTATTTGATTTTCAATTGCTAAAACTCTTTTGTTTTATCATTCTCAATTCATCGTTGATGTTTTCTTCTCCGAATAATCATAGAATTTATTCTATTTATGGATTCAATCATACTTTTTCTATTGAATGGATTAGTTCTTTGATTATGTTTGGATCAATTATTTATCTATATTGATTTAGTTTTTTTCTGCAATATCGCTCCCTGAGTATATTGTCGTCATTGGATTTTATCAATAGGGGTAGTAATTTACGTTTTTTAAAAGTGGTGAATGTTTTTCTCAAAGGGTTACATTTGATTAGTCTGGTTTATAAATCTATACCTTCTGATTGGGAATTTCGGGAATTGAGTTCCTAATTGAGTTATCCAATGAATTAAGAATAATTAAAATACCAGATTTGTGCAAGGGATTCACGACGCTCTACTGTTTGTCAAATTTGAGTACTTTTTTCTGTTAATCACTTTGCTTCACTTTAATTTACATTTAAAATTAATCTTTGTTCTCTATTACTTATTTAATATTTTTCTTTAGTTTCTTTGTTCCTCTTGCTATTCTTTTAATTTGTCTCCCTGTGGAATCGACACCCTAAATCTGTGCTACAACTACCGCGTTATTCTTTGGGCGTAATCAAATTTTGGTGCTGTTGCTGGGGAGATGGTAGAAGAATTGTGAGATAGTTTTTCTTTTCGACAGTTTGTAAAGGCGGTAACTTCATTCCCTCTTTTAGCTTGCTGCATCTTTATTTTATTTTCTTTTTCTTTTTGTAGCTTGCTGCAAGTGCACAGTATCGTAGTTTTATAGTAAAGTAATAAGAAGAGTATCGTCCTCAGGGATTGGTATCTTACTTTTACCAAATACCAAAATTATACTAAACTTGATTTTATCTAGAGGAATCACTAAGATTTTTGTAGTTGCAATTTAAACTAAAATCGATTCAAGAGAAATATGCAAAGGAAATAAAACTGACGTTCGAAGATCAACTTAATGGGGAAGAAAACTTCTAGGAAATCGATTTCACCTAATTCTTCACTATGCTTTTCTCATCTAGCTAACTTAATTTAATTCTCTTTTATCTATTAGCAAATCTCTAATTCATCCAAAAGCCTCTTTCGATAGTCAATTGGAATTGACTCTTGGTTACCAATTCACACAAGAATATGCAAATTCAATAATCAAGAACGCAATAAGACCAATGATTTAATTACTACATAGGTTCATACAAGTCTTTCGATCTCTATACTTACCTATGATTCCCTCTTTCAATAGCAAATCACAAGATTAATAATCATCTAATCAATGGCCAGTTAATTAGAAGCAATAAACTCAGAATAAATCAGATAAACAAAGAGACAATTGCATTAAATTAGCTCGAGCGGGGTGTCGAGCGCACGTCGAGCGTTCGACTCTGCCTGACTTCGCTTGAGCGATCTTTGTTTTCCAGCAACTCGCTCGAGCTCCTGTCGAGCGGCAGTCGAGCGTTTGAATCTGCCTGAATTCGCTCGAGCGGCCAAAAGCCTCCGCTCGAGCGATCTTGTAAATTCTGCAATATGAAATTTTGCAAGTCATCAAATACCCCCAAACTTACAACTTTGTTTGTCCTCAAACAAAAAGAAAAGCAAATGATAGTTTAGGCAATATCGACTCAACCCGAAAGAGAAGTATCATCACTCACCAAGCTTTTATGAATTTAGATTTCATCTCTAGTATCTTACTCTTTTAACATCAAAGATAGCAAGAAAATCAATCAAAAATTTTACAATTTTTCAAGCAAGAGTTAGGCGTTTACTTCAACCTAAAGCTAAGACCTTGAGTGTGTGTGTGATATAGTCAATTTAAGCTCAAACCACCTGCAAACTCAGATAAAAGTAGAACAACCAAAATCAGAAGAATTCTCTTAAAACTTAACCCCATAAGTCCAATTTTTAGAAATCCTCTCCACTAATGTAGTCAACACCAAAATCAGAAATCAAAAGGTCTTTAATAAGGTTGTAATGATAGGCCACAGGGTGAGGGTTAAGAAAAAACTGGATATGGAAAATCAAAGCAAACTGAGAAAATACTTAGTGAAAAGAACATTAAAAGAGAAACCCACATGATTCAAATCATAGCTCTTTCTTGGCAATATGCTCATACTTGTGGCATTATTATTGCTGTAATCACTGATGTAATACCAACAATTCCCTTAACAAAATCTGAGGTAATTCACACTCCGCTTAGCGACTTCTTTTTCTTTTTCTTTCTCTGTTTTTTTTTTTTTTTAGTCTCTTCCTTTCTTCTTATTTTTCTTCTTTGATCAAACAGAACAACCATAATACGGTTCATCATGAAACAAATTTTCTCTTTTAAATGTAACTCTCCACCAAAGTATTTTCTCAAACTATCAAAGGTAGATTCATTGTTTTTCAGGCTTAGAGCTGGCATGGTTTATGTAGTTCAAAGAATAAATAAAGGCTTATGAAGGCTCAAGGGGGTTGACTATGGAAACACACCATGTAATGATGGCATGACATTTAGGACAGCTGGGAAAGCTTTTTGGTTATGCCAAAGAAATGCCTAGATCATTTCTCTAATATTTGGTCTCAACTAGGATTTCGCCTCAAGGACCCATCAACGGATTCTAGAGCAAAGCAGAATCGAACCTCCCTCTTTCAATTAATTCAACTTCTTCTCTTCATAAGCAAAATGGAATAAGAGAAAAATGACTATGTGCTCAATTATGTTCAAGGTCAAAGATTTAAACCAAAGTACCCACAAAACTTCACTCGACATAAAAGAAATTTTTGAAAATTTTTCTCAAAACCATCTTCAATCACAAATTTCAGAGTCATAGAGAATTCAATCTTACTCTAATGCATGCTTGGTAAGAGAATCAAACAACCCATCAACAACCCAAGACTTAGAAAACAAGAGGATCAAATGATTATAGGAGTTTACACCCCCAAACTTAAACTAAACAATGTCCTCATTGTAATGCAAAAGTAAAAAGGATTGAAGAAATAAAGGAACTTCCCTGGTTTCATGGTGAATCTTCCGTAGATTAGAATTTTTCCGCTCTTTATTCATGCTAAATAACCCTGCATCAAAAACCAATTTATTAAAACTAAATAAATAAAGATAATAAAATAAATGAAAGAGTGAAAGATAGATCTATGGGTTGCCTCCCATAAGCGCTTGTTTTAAAGTCTACAGCCAGACTTTTCAATGATCATCAATTAGGATCTCCAAGAGGAATAAATGCATAGTTCCTCTCCATTTGCTCTCCATAGTAGTGCTTCAATCTCTGACCATTAACTCTGAAAATATTCCCTGTCTTGTCCTTCAAATCTACTGCTCCAAAAGAGAAAACTTCATGAATTGTATAAGGACCCGTCCATCTTGATTTTAACTTTCCTGGGAAGAGTTTGAGTCGTGAATTGAAGAGTAAAACTTGTTGTCCTGGTGCAAACTCTCGCCTAAGAATCTGTTTGTCATGCCACTTCTTCGTCCTTTCTTTATAGATCTTTGCATTTTCATATGCATCGTTCCGGAACTCTTCCATCTCATTCAATTGAAGAAGTCGCTTTTCACCTGCTGCCTTCAAATCAAAATTAAACTTTTTAACAGCCCAATAAGCTCTATGCTCCAACTCTACAGGAAGATGACATGCCTTTCCAAACACTAATTGGTATGGAGACATCCCGATAGGTGTTTTAAAGGCTATACGATATGCCCACAAAGCATCATCAAGCTTCTTCGCCCAATCCTTTCTATTGATTTTGACCGTCTTCTCAAGGATGTTCTTGATCTCTCTATTTGAAATTTCAGCTTGACCATTAGTTTGAGGATGGTAAGCAAGTGCTATCTTGTGCTTCACACCATATTTAGAAAGAAGATTCTCAAACAACTTGTTGCAAAAGTGAGTCCCTTCATCACTAATAATAGCTCGTGGAGTGCCAAATCTTGTGAATATGTTCTTGTGCAGAAATTTGAGCACTACCTTTGCATCATTTGTTGTTGTAGCAATTGCTTCCACCCATTTGGACACATAATCAACTTTCAGTGGTAACTCATGACGCCTTGAAATATTTCCCATACGTTGGCACCGGTCACAAGTTTTCACCAAAGTGTAACTATCACGAAAAATAGAAGGCCAAAAGAACCCACTTTGAAGTACCTTAGCTGCTGTACGGGTGGCTCCAAAGTGTCCTCCATATGATGAGGAATGGCAATGATGGAGGATGTCTTGCATCTCTTCTTCCGGCACACATCTTCTAATGATTTGATCAGGGCATCTTTTGAACAATAAAGGCTCATCCCAAAGATAATAATTCACATCATGCAAAAACTTCTTACGTTGATGGTAAGTAAGATCAGGTGGTAAAACTTTACAAACTAGATAGTTAACAAAATCAGCATACCACGGAAGCATGATCTCACATGCAAACAACTGCTCATCAGGGAATGCCTCTTGGACCACTGAATCTGGTCTTTCTTCCTCTTGCTCTAACCGAGAGAGATGGTCAGCCACTAAATTTTCACTTCCTTTCTTGTCTCGAATCTCCAAGTCAAATTCTTGAAGAAGGAGGATCCAACGAATTAGCCTCGGCTTAGCATCCTTCTTGCCAAACAAATAGCG
Organism: Carya illinoinensis; assembly: GCF_018687715.1. Lineage (NCBI taxonomy): Eukaryota > Viridiplantae > Streptophyta > Magnoliopsida > Fagales > Juglandaceae > Carya > Carya illinoinensis. The sequence goes on along the minus strand of NC_056766.1, from coordinate 41,084,968 downwards.
AAGTGCTGCATGATCAGTGAACACTATCACCTTTGT